>NC_071473.1:48821586-49114086 GCF_028500815.1 Rissa tridactyla | reverse complement strand
CAGCAGGTTGGCCTCTTAGTGGAGAAATGTCAGTAATGTGTGGTGTGGTTCTACTCATGCATAGTGCAGACTACTCTGTACACACAGAAATATGGAATAGAACGGGTCAAACAACGTGCCAGGCAATTTATTTTCTTTAGAGTTTCAGTGTGGTGCACTGTTTCCTCAGAAAAATCCTGTCTTCAGAAGAGATGCTAATCAGAGCCCAAAAGGGAATGCAAACTCTTGAGCTCTGCTCATACAGCTTCTTCTCTACCACAGGTGACTCTTTGCACAAGCCAGAATTAACAACCCAAAATATCTTTCCAAGAATCCAAATCTGATGATCAACCAAGGGAAAAAAAAAAAAGTCTATGTGTCTACTTGGTAACAGGAACATCTATCAATATATGCTGTAACGGTATTTTTCCCCGCATAACATATTTTTGTGGGAATTTTCCTCAAGGCAAAACCTAAAATCAGAACAGCAGGAATTGGAAATATGGATTCAGCAAAAAAGTGTTGGAGTCAACAACCACATCCAGGTGTAGGCTTTGGAATATTATTGCTGAAGTTACTTGCAATTGCATGTAGAATTTGGGTAACCGCATGTGCAAATAACCTTTCATGTAGGAACTTTCACGCTAATTAGGCAAGCAACTGCATAAACATTTGCATGCACAGAGTACATGCCTAAAATATGGGGGAAAAAAATCAGCACACAGTTTCAATTCTTTTCTATATTAAGATACAGGATCAGAAATCTGGGCTGTTGATATTGGACCGTCACTGACTTTAATAAGCCAAACATCTGGAGATTTCTGAACCTCCATTTTATAACCCCCATTTATAAATTAAGTTAATAATATGACACAGTTTTCATTTGTGTAGGTTTTTCTTGGAAAAGATATGATATATTTCAGACTTAAAAGCTATATTGTCTATTTGAAATCTCATCAATTTTAACTAATAGATTCCAAGCTGTTTCAAGTGTAACACT
The DNA here is from genome assembly GCF_028500815.1 of Rissa tridactyla. NCBI lineage: Eukaryota > Metazoa > Chordata > Aves > Charadriiformes > Laridae > Rissa > Rissa tridactyla. Next base: position 49,113,107 of record NC_071473.1, on the reverse strand, counting down.
TGTCCATGACAACCACTTACTTTTGTGTATTTATAGTCTGTATTTTAATAATTTATTTTTTAGACAGTGTGTAGAAGACATAAACAGGGAAGAAATGATCCCATAAATGAAGAATAGTGAAACTGTATGTATACAAAGTACTGTCAAGCATACAATTTTAAATTGGAAAAGATGATAACTGAAAACGAAGAATCTTTAAGAGCCACTGGTAGCCATAGCAACCACAGCTTTTTCAGAAATGAACATGATTTAAATACGGTCAGTGCCTGCTTAGTTTGTGAGTGTAGTTATTGAGCAATCTTCTGAATAATTTTGGTTTTATTCTGCATATTCTACCAATACAATAATCTTCTTAACTAGCGCTTTGGTTGCTGAGATTGGGGCCTCGATAACTAATATAAGGTACTGGTTGTACTGCCTGCCCTCTATGTGTATTGAGTTAAGACATGTGCAGCACCAGCCTCCAAATCAGGCCACAATACTGGACCTTAACATAAAAACCATGTAAATGCCATCTTGATCTGCTGTGTTAAACCTTTTCAGTGCTGAATCAGCTTGTATGTATAGGGAGGCATAGCTGCTCTAGTCAGCTCAGTTACAAATTAAAGTATGTGGCAGCACAGCACACGGTGCTCAGAAAAGGCTGGAAAACCCAACTGAGCAGCTCAGTAACTAGTGTCTGCCCCATGCCAAACTCCTTACTGCCATTTCTAAACTGGTTACCTCATAAAAACAGCAAAACTGGCCTTCAGTTATAATTACTGCAACAATGAAGGCATAGGAATGGACCCAAAGAGCCAACAACTTACCGTCGCTATTTCATTTTCCAGAGACAGGTTTAGAACAATGATCAATGTCCTGGGAGATGCGCTGGCTGCTGGGATCATGGCCCACATCTGCCGGAAGGAGTTTATCAAGGACGGTGATGAGGTAACAACGCCATGAACCAGGGTGTGCCAGCATGTGCCATATTAAGGCAAAGAACCCGCGAGCTCCCAGCCTCCCATATTTGTTTCATCTAGTTTATAAAAGGTGTTTCAGAGAGAGGACAGAACTGGGCAATGTACTGTTTAGCCAGATGGGGTGGAGGGGTCCTTTTCCATGAGGGCATGGAAAACCCTACTCAAGTTCAAAGCTTGCCAGCCAGCTGTGTCTGGCACACTGGGGACAGGAGCAGGAGAAGCAGCTGTACTGTCCTGCCAATGCAGAGCTGCTGGAACTGTGGGTTCCACACTCAGTACCCAAGTCCTGACTGGCCAATAAGTCGTCCTTCTTCTAAAAATGTGAACAGCAACAGAGCAGGGTGACAAACGTCCTTGAGTATTTGTGTGTAGGGGGAGGTAAAGGTATTTATGAGTGTGTATATGCATAATCAATAAGCTTATAACAAAAGCAACTACCCTATTTTGAGCCTCTGTGTTAGCATAATCTGAAGCCACCATTGCAATAATTTCCTTTCTCATCTAGCATGAGCACATTGCTGCATTCTTGACTTCTCAGACACCTTCATGCCTTCTATATTTAGTACAAGTCCCTCCTTACGTCTTTGTTTTTCCTTCTCTATACCTTATTCCATATGCCACATACACTCTGTATTCTGCCCCTGCCTCTCTCCACTCCTATACTTTTTTCTTTTGTCCTTGTCATGCATCATTCAGTCTTTCCTTTTACCAGGAACTCCTCCTTCAAATCCTTGACAAAGGAGATTCCTAATTCCATGTGCCCATCATGCTTGGAGGTGCTAATCTCCAACCATTTCAGCTCATGGCAGACTCTCACCACCTTTCTTCCACAAAGACAGAGTAGTTTATGCAGAGAAGTTTCTTCATCAGGACTGATTTTCACAAGGCATGTTTCATGCCTTATAGTATTCTACAAAGAATAACAGTATTTATAGCAAAGTTCTATTTCTATTACTATTTGTCACATTTTACAGACAGTTTTTCTGGTAAATCCCATTCTCGTGCCTTCCTGCAACATTCATTTAAAATTCCTGCTCTTTCAAGTTTTATACAGAAAGACAGGCCTTATCCTCTGAGGTGCTTAGCACCTGTAGTAATTACTGATGACAGGATCAGGCCTGAATATATGGGCTACACATATAGCTAGCTGCAAAAAACCTAAACATACAACCTTAATGGTAATGTACGTCATCTGTTACAAAGCCAGAAGTGAAGTCTGAGTTCCTGCATAACACAGGCCTCCTGACATTTCATTGCTGTATTTAGAACTCAGTCAGAACTCAAGAGGAGATGTTTGAAGAATATAAAATTCCTCCTAAGGGATTATTTAGTCATCCATGATGAGATTTTTCTTTGCATCGTGCTCTATAATTGTATTAAAATATACCATTACTCTGCCATACGTTTTGGCTGCGTAATTTGTGGAGTTAGTAATGTATACCCAAAGGCCAAATTTTCTCAGCTGCAAGCCCACCTCTTTTCTCTGCCAGTATTTGCGTCTTGTTTTCCCCATCAGAACTTCTGGTTTGATTTAAAGGACAGTTCAATATTTAACTTATGAATCAGTCAATAAAATCCTCTATTTCTTTTGAAATAGGGCAAACTGAAAAGACAGGTGTTAGTTTATTGGGTTAGATGAAAGGCAGAAGACAACAACAAATACTTACTGGTCTATGTAATTGCACTCAAGAGCAAGCACTTGGACATTGAGAGTCCATATCTTTTGAATTTAGCCCTGAAATTGTAGTCTTTATTTACCCTACTTCTATCGCTTTACTGATGCAAGCAGTTATTCCTGTGGGTATAAGTTAAATTAGAATTGTGATAGAATTTGCATTTTTACAGATGTAGAGACACCTTCACTTTATCCAGGTGGTGCAAAGATGCTTTAGTGTATATGAGAAACAGGTCCTGGAAGTCTATGGAGGCCCTATGATGACTGTAAAGCGGACCACAGGTTTTCAAAGTAAAAATTCCTTTCCTGTTGTATACAGCAAACAGTGGCATTCCAAATCTTAATGCTTTTCACATAGGTGCCATTGATCTGTGAAACTAAGCCTATTAACGTCCATCAGATTGTGGCTTACCAGAGAAATGGCTGTGTGAAGACCATGAATGAATCTCGTGGACCAGAAACGGTGAAAGGGTTTCAGCATCACATACCCGTACAAGTGGAGCAAGAAGAAAGTCCAGTGGAGAATCACACTAAGAAATCCAACAGTAAAGACCACTGCACTATTGAAATAAATGAACTAGAAACAAATGTGTAAAAGCTACACTCAGTGGTATCTCCAGGGACCTGATACCCAATCTCTACCTCACAGCTGGAAGAGGGACTCTTTGCCTTGAAAAGGAAAATGTGGAATTATCGCCACCCTGCTTGTACTGGAACAAGGAGACCAGCTGTGAACGTCAGGAAAGGCACGCAGCTTGCAAGAGATGGGCTTCTTTAGGTGGAAGATTTTAATACTGAAAAATTAACTAATGGACAACTACTGTTTTATTCTGCACTCGTTTGACTCCAATATAGTATTTGACACTCCTTTGGCTTCTTTTTTTTAAAGTTTTTTTTTTATTTGACCCTTTTTAATTTTCTAACCAAAGCCTTTTTTTGTGAATTTCAGTAATGATGAACACTGTATTTATGTAGATTTTTTGCTATGTGAAAATGTTTCACCAAAACTGCTAAAGATACTAATTTTGTCTAATGTTTGCTAAATATAGAGTTTGTGCTTAGTTTTAGAACAGCAGTAAGAAAATCACACTGATTTCCTGATGTCAAGGAGTTACAAATATTACTAAATAACACTTCAAGAAGAGGTGAAGCAAAGCACGCATTTTTGCAAGAAAGCACATTAGGGTAAATCTGATGGTCAGCCTTCAGAGACAGGCATTCAAGTGTCACGTATAAAATGAAGGATTCCTAGGTCACTGCAGAGCACAGTTTGCCTTCCAAGTGCCAGATTTATTAACCTTTTTTTAACCTAGCTCTTCAGTAGAGTCAGTACCATGCACATGCAGTGGCAGAGGCGACGTGAGCCCTAATCCATAAACACTGGTGCTAACGTGTTCCCTCCTGTAATCTGTAGGCAGTTCTACTGTAAATATTATAAACCCAAAACTCAAGCTCTTGAACCATGCGCTTCATCTTAAGGGCAGACTGAACACAAACTGGAACCCAATGATGCTGAGTAATATTGTCATTTTGTGAGGAGTTTGCTGTGGAAACTGGCCTGTTATTTCTCATAATTCAGTGGCTAATCTACATTGACAGTTACTCCCTTTCCACTATCTACTGAATCTTTCAGTTACAATAAAATCTGCTGAGTATGTTTCCAATGTTTGTGAATAGAGAACATTTCTAATAAACCTGCCATTTCAAAAATAGGCTGTCTGTCCACTTCTATTATTACTGTCTTCTTATTTCTCTGCCAAAATGGAGAGTGAAAGTGAGGAGACCTTTTGAAAAGTTGGGATTCAATCCAGAGATTACATACTAGTTCATACCAATACACTAGACATATTATATTTAGCTACTTGTGGCATATCAGTTTAAGATAACATGTGCCTGGTATTATAATATGCTCTTCTCATCCGTAGAAAAAAAATGACGCAGTCAAAAAGGAGAATTTCTGCATTCACCAGAAGCAGAAGTGTTTCGTGCACATGATTAATGGTTTTCCTGGGATACGCATGTTCACCTCTTATTTGAGGGCTCCTGTTCAGACCATTTCTTTTGTCATACATTAATTAGTTGCTTCAGAGGGCTGTAGTAGAGGTAGCTTATATATGAAATGGTACAGCCAGAAAGAACAAACATACATCTTATTTGCCTATAATACCTCAGAAATTATGTATTAAATTGAAAATACATACAGTTGGCAACTATTTACCTCGTTTGGTCCTCCAGTGAAAACAACAAACACTGAACACAAAGAATAGGGAAGAACTGAAATTATTCAGGACAATTTGCTCCTGCACAAGTCCTGTAGTCGACCTGCTCTGCAGAGTGCCATTAAAATGAGTGATTTGGGAGAGCTGAGGCTGGTCTGTGCCTCTCTGAATGGGAAGAAGCACTAGCTGACAAACACAGACAGCATCTGACACTTTCGGCAGCACTGGCAGCTCCAAGAGGTCCCCTTTATGTTTCCTTCCCCAGCTGTCCATTCCTCCCTGCACTGCCTCCCCTCCTCTCCCAGCTGTACAGACCCAATTATTTATGAGGCCAGACGAAGAATCAAATGAGAAGTTTTTTTAATTCAAACCAGTTCACATATGTTTTTTAGCAGAGTTCTAACAGACAGTTGTGTCAACACAACTCTGCGACAAGGGGTGACACAGGGACAAGAACGAGCAGGGATGAAACAGCCTAAGCGCGTGTGGAGAAGGCAGTACAACCAGTACCTCTGCATGCTGACTGCCAGCAAAGAGAGCATAACAAAAAGTTTCAACTTCACACAGGCAATTACGGCTATGTGAAGTGATAGTAAAATTCTGCCAGTCATCCATCACTTCACAATCACTTTGCACAGATAGAAATGATGAAGAAAGAGAACAAGTAGATCCAAGATTTGGAATGAGTAGTTCCAAACTAAGAGCTTTTGGATGAGTTTGCCCACGCATCATGCCAAGGTGCCATGACCTGTCAAGCAGAAAATGCTGCTAGCCTTACCACCACCACCTTCTCCAGCCACCTTTGGCTCACTACAAAGTGCAAATCCTTTTGCCTGCTTGTTGATACAGCTTGCTTAGTCTGTCACTCTTCAACTTAGTCATAGGTCAAGAGGTCTAAACCAACCCCCGTGCTAAGAAGCTGCAATTTCCACGAGGAGAACTTCAGATGAGATAAAGCATCATAGACCAGAATAAGCAGCTGGTTGTGCTACACAAGTCCTATACAATAATGAAAACCACACTTTTGTCCTTTACTCTTTGTTTGGCAAGTAGGGAATGTGAAAGTCTCATGTGTGAAGGCATATTTTTATGGAATCAACAGGCTGTTTTAAAATTAACCTTCTGCATTCAAACTCTATTCATAGATGGTACAGTTTTGCCTTGCAAATTTGAAATGCATTATCTTTTTTTACATTATATTGTTTGACTCTTTAAAACTTGTGGTTTATACCAATATGTGCCTGCCATTAACCCTAAAAAATTACACCAATCATAACTTTCCATTATGTTGGTGAGTCACTGTCTCCTGTAGTTTGGAGCTACTGTTTGATGTCTTACATTTTGCTTTTACAAACTCTTTTTGGGGCAAGTTTATTTTCTGTTGATGTTACCTAGGGCTTTGCATCAGTGGTAGCTGCAATGTGAACCAGCTGGGAGGAAGGCAGTGGTTCAGTTTCTCACCTGACCTTTATAGTTTGTGGTATCAAATACTGCTAACTAGAGGCCTACGGGACTTTAGTTCTTTGTTCTGGTAAATATATGTTGCTTAGTGTGACCTCGACTTCAGCATCTGACTGCTTCTACATTCTGTGCTAAGAGCACGAGACACCACTGTTAACAGTGGAGAGGTAAACACTGAAGTTAAAACAATTTTTATGGTAAGCTTTCCTCCATTTTAGCTATTTTCTGTGTCTCATAGTGTTTGTTGTCAAGCAGCTTGATACAAGGTTCACATTTTCCAGCTACAGTCACACTTTCTTCCAACAAAAATAATGAAGCTGTTGACTATCAAGTTAGAGTGCAAGCTTTGTGTTGGTAAATATGTTTCTCCTACTTTCCAAGCATAAAAACAAATGTGACCTTTATAATCTCAAAACTTTTAAATTACAAAAGTCAATCAATCAACCAATCAATCACTAATTACAACAGTTTGCATGGAATACTTTCAAGTATATGTGGAAAGAACATATTTCTTAACTGGCAACATTCAACTGTATTTTGAAGTTGCCTCCCGCTGCTAAAAAGAAAGGGAACTTGGCCAATTAAAATGTCCTCGAGACACACTAGGGGAGGGTGCTGAAGAAGGAGAGAAGATAATTAAGAAGGGTGATGCATTGTATACAGCTATGGAAGAAATAATTTAGGAAGTAATCCAAATTAAAAATACTTATCAGAAACCGTCGTCTAATGCTGATTATTTTGCAACTGCATTGCTCTAGAGATACTACTGAGAGGAAAGAAGCCACTGCAGATTGTTGTGGCATAAAACATCATTAAAGACATCTTAAAACAGGCTCTTGAGGATTTTGCCAATGCCAAGGAAATTCTGAGTGTTGAATTGCTGTAATAAATCCTTGTGCAAGAATTAGAACTGGGAGAAAGAGACACAACCAGAGCACTTAACACATCCCACTAAATCCCAAGAGTTTTAGGCTGCCAACCCAAATATAGAAGTTTATGGAACTAATATAGTTACTCATATTCTCAGCTAGTCTTAATTGATGCCACTTAAATGACTTAATTGCTGCTACGCTTGGTTTGTGTCACCTGAATATGTATCCCAACATGCAAATAAGATGATCTAAATAATTAGCTAAAACATTAAATCGTAGATTCCCTCCATGCTATACTAGCAATTCTAAAACACTTAGAAAATACAGTAACTCTGTAACATCACCATTTGATGAGCTCTCTCTTTCAGTTCTATAACAAAGATTTAACTTTAGTCCCCTTTTAACAACAGTGAACTGATTTGTAACACTTTCAAAGCAGACGGAAAGCTTCATCTTCAAGCCAGATGGATAGTCTTGGAAATTACCTCAGTCCTTTCTGTGCTTTCCATAAAAATGAGGTAACTACTAGCAGAAGGTGGCTGACGTGTGCAAGCAAAATGTGTAACCTGGGAAATGAATTGAATCTGGAAAACTCAGGCTGCCTTTCATCTTGCCCAATGCTAAGCACTCCCGTGTCTGTGTCTCTACTGAACAACCAGGTGCATTTTTACATCAAGACAGCTATCTTTCATTACAGTCACAGTGGCAATGAGGAATTGCTGGGTTTCCTCTGCAGGCACTAGGCTGGCTGAGATCACAGCCCTCCAGCTGAGGACTGAGTACAGGGAGGAGAGAAAGCAATGTAGGTTTTTCCACAGGGATGCTACTGCTGCATATCTTGCAGTGGGAGAGCACATGTTTTTGCAACAGTAACGGCTGGAAAATATCTGACTTCACCGCATTTGAAAAAGAGGCCACAGAATAGACAAATTTAATGTATCCATTCACTAAGGGCCAAGCTGCAAATGAAATACATGTATTAAATTTCTCACTTTAAGCCTATGATTTCACATACAATTTAGGAGGCAATATATGCTCAAAATTACATTCCTCACTAACTACTTTGGACCATACTGATTGATACTTCTGGAATTTATAAGAGGGTTTGTCCCACAAAACCCCAAATGGATGAGATCAATAGAACAGGAAGGGTGGTCACTGCTTAAGTTCGGTTCATTATTCACTATCTCAGACTTCTCATGTGACCTCATGGTCAAGTGACCACAAGAACGCAGGGTTTGCTTCCCATCTATAAACAGAGAAAAAGCAGTTTTCTAATTCAACGGGGTGTTGCATGGTAAGGATAAATCAGCTGAAGACTGAGACAGTTACATAACGCGTTACAGGGGACTCATCTAATTACCTTGGATTAGCCACTTCGGTCTCTCTGGAAGCACAGGATCACTACCCACAGTATTCACAGGAATTGCCAGGCTCCTGTTTCAAGTGAAAAAACCTCAGATTCCATCATTTATAAAGTAGCATCTCCACAGCCTGGAAGATGATATATAGGAATGGATTTGGCACAGCTGAGACTTTCGGCAGATTTGTGTCACAGGGTATTTCAGATATTTTACAGGCTGTCAAAGTAAAATCGTAACAGTCTTTCTCAGAGAGTGGTATTTTGGGGAAGGAATAAAGAAGGCTTCAGGAAGACAAGATGGTGAAGAGGAAGAGTGTTTAATCACTTCTCCTGCAATAGAATCAAACCTAATTTTCTTGCTGGTTCCAAGATGAAAGGGTATCAACAGCTGGAGATGTAGGGATGGAACAAGCCACCCCTCTCCTCACAAAGCTTCTGCTTGCAGACAGCTGCTAAAGACAAAGCAAACAGGTCTGCAGGTATCCACAGCATCTGTGACTCACTGGTCACCCCTTCACAGCTAATTCTTGGCTGTCTCTCAATCACTGAAAACTATTGTAATAGACCATGCAGTTAATGGAACAACTCTTTTCCTTCTCCTATTTGTGATACGATGAAAACTTGTACTCTGACAAACACTTTTGGTGGTAGGCCATGCTGTCCTTCCTTCCAAACTAGTATGGAGCATTCAGTCCAGCAAAAAAACAAGCAAATACTGTTGCTGAAGTGTTTTTCAATTAAGTCATTACAAAATCCTAGACTTCTCATGCCCCTGGGAATTACAGATGTGCTGAGGGTAGGTCACAGTTCTGCTTTTCAGGTTCCATCATAGGAGTTTTTCTTCTGTAAGTTAGAGTTCTGCATCTGTTGCTTTGAAAAGTGTCATCTTTCATCACAAAGAGGTATCTGCATTTCATTTAAGAATTAAACATACGCTTGTATGTGTCTGCACACGCTAGCTGAAAGCCAGGATTTGACCCACCACGTGAAACTTACTGTAGTTAATTGTTGCTTTTGAACTTTCCTAATAAGGATATAATAACTCCATATTTTTTTAGCCTTCCCCTTTCCCCCCCCCCCCGACCAAGAAGGGTATTTTAATAAGATGGAAAAAGCAGGGGAAGCAAAACAAGAAGTGTTTTATGTTCACAGATATCTCACATTACATCTGCTACAAATACTGTATGGGCTAGATGGCAAAACCAAAAGAAAAACAAGACTGACCTTGAGATGTTTCATTATGATTTCATTGCTTCTAGTGGTTTTATTGGGTTTTACCACTAGGCTATTAAAAACATGCGGAAATTATACAGAACTAAGTCAAACTGAATATTTTCAACCATAAACTTTCACCTTCTTTTCTATTTAAATACTTTAAATAGTTCTTTTGCATTTCATTAGTTTTCTTGAAAACAAATTCAAAATACAGAGATTTGGGTAGTTATATTTTATTGGTAGTTTAATCAGTAAATGTATGATCTTTGTTTTAGAATAAATCCAATCTTCTGAGTTTTTTTAATAGAAGAAAGCATTTCTCTGACATGAAATCCTTCCTAACCAAACATCTGGGGAGGGAGGAATCAAGATGGACAGCAGGGTATCCGTCCAGCACTGGGGCTGGAGCTAGCTCTAAGCAGAAAGTTCAGAAAGGAAGTCTCAAAGCTCTCTGATGGAGAGAATTTCCACTGTGACTGCGTATTCTCAGTTGTTATTTTCTCACTGGTGCTGTGCACAGGACTAATGTACAGCTCCATACCATACTTTTTGCACAAGTAATCCGCAGCTGTCCAGAGTAAATTTCACAAAAGGTATTAGAGATTATCTGCATACAAGAAGTTTTGTTTGTCCCATCTCTGTAAAGTAGGTGGGAACAACCTAGAAGACTCACTTCGGCTGTTCCTTCTTGATTTGGCATTGAGAGATTCACTTTGGTTCCTCCTACCTGCTTTACAGAGAGAATAGGAACAATCAAAGTGTGTCTTCGCGTGACAAATCTTTTAAGCTGTGGATGATGAGTGTGCCTCATGGTGCAGCAACTCTACTGTCTTTAGCAGTGAAGTGCTTTGGGTTTTATCCCACTGCTGTATTTGAATTAAACAGACACAAAACGGAGGTCCACCACAAAAAAGGGGAGAGACCTAGAGTGCTACATAAGTAATCGAAGATAATTTTAATTCTATATAAAAGATATATTCTAAGTAAAGATTTTTTAAAGCTAATATCTTTGGTGACTGTCAACAAACCTGCAATTATATCCTAAGTAATAAAAGCATAAGACCCATTCATTTATTGTCTGCAACTGGAGCTGAGAATACTGCAAATCGGTCTGCATTTTTATCAACGTTCTCAGCAGTATCATAATCATATGCTAAAAACAGATTCTTGAACTACCACGGGGAAAACTTGAGATAGCCTGTGCAACTGTGCATTAAAACAGCCTTTGCTTGATTCAAAACCATTTAAAGAAGGACTTTATTGATGGACTGTTTAACGTCCTTGGATACTACCGAAGAATTTTTATGGAAACACTTTGTATACTGGATTATTAGAACACATGTATCATCCACTGCCTCCACATATATCCCACAGCTGGCTGACTTTACAATAGCAGTATGAATCAGAGCTACAGGGCATACCAATATTTTCCTCACTGAAGGAAATGGATCTCTTCAGGGAATTCACTCACTGTTCTTATATTAGCAACATAATAAAGAAATTACAATTATGTCCATAAATTAATCCCAGTAGAGGAGGAAATATCTTGAAAAAAAAAAACAAGGCTAGATTTGTATTATATAAAACTCTATATATGTTTTAAGTTTTTAGGACAACTATTCCCAAACCAGGGGAGAAAGACTCATCAATATTACAGTATAGAGTGCAACCAATTAATAGGATATTGGACTAGATCATAGAAGCTTTCTAAGAGACTGCTTCCCATCAAAAATATTATTTGTAAAATAATTACTTTTTTGTAAGCAAAATTTGTAAAAACATCAGTAAGCTCAGTCACCATGGTGACAAACAGCATCATAAACTAAACTCTTATTGACCATCAGGAACCATTGTCAAAAGAGAACAATTTTGAAGTTTCAGTCAGGTCCCTCCTAGCTCCCTGCTCTGCATGGACCACTGAGGAGCAGAAGAAATGGCAGCTGGGTCCCAGGGAGGAGGACACTGCCTGTTCTCATCCACTTTGTTAATACATGTCCATAGCCTCACTCCACATACCTTACTTCTGCTACTCCAGATCCTCAGCTTTTTCAGGAAAAAGTCCTCTCTATCCCTCTTGCAAAGCAGCAGAAGAGGAGGAGGGGGGTTGTACCACTGAAGCCTTAGGAGCAGGTCTGCCAGCCCAATGCTTCAGCACCTGCAGAAGTTGGAGGATCCTTTCACCGATAGCACTTCTAATGGACAATCCTGAAGCATTTATGGGTGGGAGCTAACAATAATAATCTCCAAGTCCCCAAATCTCAGAAGACACAGCAGATCTTCACCCCGGCATGGCTGTCTGACCCAGAGCCGGCTGCGAGGAGGGTGGCTGGGAATTCTCGGAGGAAGCAGCCCTGCGGAGAGGCTGCATCACTGCCAGAGATCTGCAGTTGGTGGTTCCTTAGGAGCTGCTGCTGCTCTCCCAAGGGAGCCCTTTACAGCCTTCCTCCTGCCCCACCACATCCCCATTCAAGTTTGGTCAAAAGTTTTCCTTTGGAGCACTTTTTTTTCTTTCTTAACTCATTTTTCCTTAAAAGAGTATTTACTTACTGTGTAAAGCACCTCTTTTCAATTAAACATAGCACTTAAACCCCAAACAACACAGCATGGTTTGGCAAGGCCCTTGAGGCAGAGCGAGAGCCCCCTCACCACACCACAAAGGGGCTTCTTCCTCCACCACCCCCAGCCCCTCACCTTGCCTCCCCCGCGGCAGCATGGCTGCTGGCGTCCCCCACAACTCACCTCTCCTGCCAGCCAAGGCTGGGGACATCCAGTCACCCGTGAGGTCCTGCTGTCCCTCACAGAGGGGCTCGCAGGGCGACATCTTGGAGCAGTGAAGGCCTCGGCCTCGCCCTACCTCCATCCCCACAGAGGAGCCACCAGGGCCGCAGCTTCTCCTCTCCTCACAGCAGGTGGGACGGCAACAGCTCCTTTGTGGGGCATTTTTGGGGCAGGAGGAGCCCTCCACTTCTGTGAACGTGGGGAGCAGAGGGAAACAGGCTCCGCAGATCCAGTCTGACCCCTTCCCCTCAGTGTAGGCCCCGCAGCCCCTCCTGGCACCCGGGGAGAGAAAAGGGGTCATAACCCCTTTGTGTGGAGATAAAACCTTTGGGGAAGATACAATTATTCTTGGCCTTCTTTTTCCTGGAAATCCCCAAAGAACAAACCTTTGGCATTACCCAGAGGAGAGCGGGGCTGGAGCGAGGGGAGGGAGTGGGCACCGGGTGCCCCAGCCCTCAGGAGGGGACAGCCACGGGGGCGAGGAGCCCGAAGTAACAGGGACGAGGGGGAAAATGGCTGCAGAATGGCCCGTCCGCATTGCAGACGCAGCTGGGCTCCAATCCCACTGTCTGAAATAAAAGCTCATTATCCAGGGGTTATTTTTGGTGCTTGTTGAGTTCTTTATAGCTCACGTGCTGCATGTGTACTCCTGTTGCTGTGAAAAATCACATCCAATCTCAGGAAAAATCCCACTCCCTCCCCCCCATTTTGTGCAGTACTGTCTGTAAGGAAGAAACATGGCCTTTAAAAGAAAAACAGCAAGTAAACTCAGACCACAGTTTGCATACAGACCACGCATGAATACCAAGCATATGCAAACACATACTTAGGAATAAAGTTGCCAACTGAATGTTTTAAACTTCAAGTTTTCACTATCCATTTATCCATCTCAGCTTTAAAAACTTTCCATTTGTCTCTTTCCCAAATCCAAGCAATTCATGGGAAGAAAGTTACATGAAAACAACATTTATATTGTCTCTGGCCACACTTTGTGGCCTAAGGAGAGGCCAACTTCCCAACACTCCCCGTTTTCACTACAGGGAATAATAAAGACCCTGTTCCTGGGTCCTGCTCCACCCAAGGTCTGGACCTTGGGATTACAGGTGCCACCCACAGCTAAGAAAAATATGTGGGCTTTGTCTCGTGGACTTCTGACTCTTCCTCATCATCTCTCATGGAGCTTCTTATCCCTTTGAAAGAAAGAAACAAACTACCATTTTGGTTTGACAGTTTTATGTCCAATGTCACAGGTGTTGATGATACCAGATAAGTGAGGAACCAAGCCTGTGATTCTGCCTCATCAATCTCTTACATGACAATCAAAAGACATTTCTCTCGGGGGAGGAGGCAGTTGAGGCTTTTACTGGGGGGAAGGGGTGTCTTTTTTTTGTTTTTTTTTCCTGCTGGGAAACATTGTCCCTTTTAAAGGACAGATTTAGTGTACAATTATTTTGAAATAAACTTGGAAAAGGGTTTCCTAACTCTACTGGTCTACGGGATATTCCCCTTTGACTGTAGGTGGGTCTCCTTTGGCAAAGGCTGACACTTCATTTAAGAAGTTTAACAGTGCATGTATCATCCTGCAATTTTGGGCCTGATCCTACAAGGTGCTAAAATGTACCTTCACCTCTGCATTCTCAGACTCTCAAGGGATTCAAAGGGAGTCTGGGGCCCCCAACTTCACACAGAATCATAGCGTAAGGGATTGAAGTTTAAAGATAATTCAACAGTTCTCCACGAAACTACACAAATCTGCATATTTTTAGTGTTTGAGAGTATAATAAATTGGTTTTGCTAATAAACTAGCAAAACTTCCACTGGAGTTTGCTGGAGATGGCTAATTGATTTGAGCTATGTTCTGAAAACATTTTACATAGAAATCTATCCCAAAGGTCAGCTGGAAGGCTATTTTATTGCTCAGCTGTGTAGCTGATATTCAAAAACGTGGGGTTTTGCAATTTTTTGGGGGCCAAGATTTGACTTTTTTCAGGAAGCAATCTTGCCTTCTACGATTCATGATGGTGTTGAATTGTCTAAGGTAGGAAATATCAGCTTGAAAGTACTGTCATGTGCTATGGGAACCCAAAGGGAGTGTGTGGAACTAGATCTTCTCCAGCACGAAAAACAGCTGGTGAAAAATTAAGCCAACTGCGTTTCCAACTAAATCCTGGAATGCAGCATGCAAAACAACATGTGTTCAATCAGAAATCCTCAAAAGAAAAGACCATTTCCTCAAGCAGATTAGCTACCTCAGATGAAGGACATTATAATCAAGTAAGCAACTCTCTGCAGGTCGTCTTTTTCTTCGTTTCCATATTTTCCACGATTCCAACAGGAGCTGAAAATGCTCAACACCATAAACCAGGTGAGGCCTTAAGAAAGTATGACAGCAGGCACTGTCTCCACACTCGAACTAAACAAAGAAATTTCTCTTGATGCTTAACAGTTTTCTCCTAAGACACGCCGCACTCACTTATCTCTTTTGCTTCATTAGTCTCAATTCTGACTCTTAATGTGAATGATATACAATATATGAAAAATTCTACCACATATATTAAACTGCATACTGTTACGCAATCTTCTGGACATACCTTCGGAGACATTCACAAAACTGCCACATGGGCAAACAACAGCAAGACGGAAACTTTCCCAAAGCTCTGGAAGGCAGACATACAGATTTTTATATATATTCACAAGAGCAATAGTTTTATCTTAAAACCTTTCTAAAACAGGCATATACTGCAGGCTTTGGCAGTAAAGATAAAATATTATGGGATCCAGCCTTACTTTGTTTTTCTCATCCAAATATACACATTGTTATAACAGAGGAATAGTTCCATCCAGAATTATTACTGCTGCTTGATAGCCAAAACGCCTCATATACTGCTCCACGCATGAAAGTACTGCAAATATCCATCTCACCTGATAAACAACAGCTTCTTTGGGGTGGAGGAAAAGCATATACATGGTTCACTTAAAATGCAGTGACAAAAAGAGCATTTGAAGGCATGTGTTCAAAACAGTCCCATATTGTTATTACAGATGGAAAGAGTGAAGGAATAGAAACAGAAGAAACAAAAGCCAGCTTTTGTGAGTTCCAGAGCAATCCCTTATGATCCTGGGTCTTGTATAAGATGATTTGGAAGCTTTGGAAAGGCATTCAGGGTCTCTCCCTGAATAAGGCACTGTAACACACTGTCTTCCATGAGCCTGGCCCAGTGCCATGACAGTTTCTGCGTAATTCATTGCACGTTTTGCTAAGTGTTCTCTGTATATCTATATAGATATATACACATAGACATATATGTAATTTTCCATATGCTTTCCTGCAAAACATCAGAAAAACAAAACCAATTACATAATGGAATACAGAATTCAGAATATGCTGAACTTAATACCTGCTGTCCCAAACTGAACCAGAGATGCGTTGATTCAGAAGTTATATGCATTCTAAGGCTGTAGATTTAAATTATTTCTTCTCTCACACCAGCAGGGAGGTCTAATGTTTAAATTTCCAAGTAGCTTCTTGCCTTTTCAAGCCCCATCATATTAGCACTATTCCTAGCTCTTCCTCGTGTTGTTCTCCATGACAATACGTTGATTAGGGACAAAAGTAAACATTTTTTTTCAAGTCTTAGAGTTTAGATCTCCAAAAGTAGACAGTAGTGACTTGAACCTCATCATCTTTGAACATAAAATGTTTGAGATGCATAAAGCAGATCCCTATTCTTATGGAAAATTGCATATTCTTCAAACATCACTCTCCCTTCATCTTTTCTTTTGCAATTATTGAAAAAAGGTTCAACTAGAGAGATGGAGTGGCTGGCCAGATTGTTTATGAAATACTGAGATCTTAATTTCAAGATTACCAGTCTGGGGTCAAAGTCAGCAGCAATCACAACTTGTAACTGGGCAGAGGCCTTTCAGTGAATCTGGGTGAAGTGAGCAATGAACCCTCACCAAGACGTACCAGTAGCAAAAGCACAGGCTGTTGTGAGAACTGGCTATCCTGGACCATTCATCAATCCATTCCTATAATACTGTCTCAAAAAGTGACCTGAACTAGATATTTTTTCCATAAGAAATATGCTGAGTATAGTATTATCTTCCCACTCCAAGTGGTCAGTGATTTGAGGACTACTGCTTGAGACAGAGGTCATAATCTCAATGCCATGTTTAACAGACACTGATGGGTCTATCTTCCTTTAGTTTGTCTAATTTTTCTAATCCATTTTCAGCTCACATGGTCCTCTGCATCAGTAAGCTTCACAGTTTGTTCTTTGTTTTCTTTTTGAAATAGCTGCTTAAAAATATAATGAAATACCTTTTCATTATTTGCTATCAGAACTAGTAAATAATGACCTTCATATTTACCTACTGTATCTGCTGTGGCTGTAAGCAGAAGCCCCTGTGGACAGTCCACTGCCTCTAATAAAACACAGATATATACTGACTGTTTCATTTTACAAAATAATGTGTTTTCAACCCTTTTTGATTCTGCAGTTCCCAGTCATGTTTTAGTGAAAGTCTTTGAGTCTAGGGCTCAGACACCCACTTGTTATGTTTCAATCATACTTGTACGTTGCAATTATTATCTCAGACAAGAGTCCGAGAACTGGGTCTTTAATTTAACTAAACTAGAGTTGTTACCTCCCACATGATGTGCTTGTGTAAGTTCACATTTTATCTCAGTTCTTCTTCCTCTTCCTCATCTTCCATTTCCTCTTCTGAGTCATCCTTATTCTTTGAACTGTTGCTGAATTCCAGGTTCCCTTCAATATCCAGTACCTGTAAGTGCTTTAGGTTTTGGAAGATACTTTCCTTCAGTGCTCCAACTGCAATCTTATTAAACCTTTAAACAAAACAAAAAGGCCTTCCTGTTAAAATAAACCCATTTTTATATCCAACACAGAAATGAGACTAGGAGGAAAGCATTCTGTAGAGTTACTGTAACTTACGCTGACCCAACTTACTCTAACTTTACACTGACCCACAACAGCCCTCCAGGAGTACTGACTCCTCTGGATGGAAAAAGGAAGGGAAAGCAGGTACTGATTAGCAAGCAGGCAAATGCAGTGACTGAACAAAGTTTGCTCACAGCACTCTGTATCATCACAAAGAACCTTGCAGGAAAATACTGGGAAACATTAAGTATCTCCCACCAATTTCAAGTTCATTCGCCAAGCTTTCAAAAGACTCCTACTTTCCTCCACCCAAGCCCCTCTTCCCCCTTCTACAACTGTATTCTGCAAGGAAAAAAAACATAGTATTGGAATTCCTCCCCCACAAATTCTTTCTCTTGGTATTCTGCTTTCTCTTTCCCAGAGCGGAAAGGCTTCTGCTCCATAGCCCACATTTCAAAGTGTAACTTGCTTTTTCATGCAATTCTGTGTTATCCCTTGATAGTTTAATTCTTCTCCCACAAAACTCAAAACACAAAGTATCCCTTTAGAAACCAAGTAACCTGCAATAATTTTTCATCTGTTATTTGGGTTTCCGAGAATATAAATCAACTAATCTGCAATTTAAGAACTTCTCACATATACTGCTTGGTCTGTTACTCTCAAATATGTTTAAAATCATATTCTAATATTCCAGATGTATATTATTGTTTCACAGCACTGCAGTGATTAATAGCCTCCCATTAAGAAATACAACTTAGCTTGGGTGGAGTTGCCTCCTAAATATGTTAGCAAAACAGTTTTGCAAATTCCTTTTTTCTCTTTATATAGAAATATAGAATGTGGTATGTGGTTTCTGGTTTGCATCCAAGCATTCACTAAAATCTCATAAATGTGAGCAGCTGAATAGACAGACTGCTCTAATTTACACCAGACTTCGCAATTTTATTTGCTTGGTATGGAATCATTCATCCCAAAAAGTATGATTCAGAACTAGAGAACAGTTTCGTTGCATACAGACAAAATAAGGCCATATTTAGACTTGTGCAGCCTAGGCTTTTTGAACACATGCATAGGTCAGCTTAATCACATATTCCACAGGGTTTCATAAATTACTTCTAAGCAATATTTTCAATAATGTTCCATCAGATTAAAATTTAATATATTACTTGGCCAGATTCTGGCTGCACTTCTTGTGGCATAAAACTCTGCTTAAATTGGTTACATTACTGTGTCTTTACATTACATGTAAAAAAGGTCAGTTATCTGCCACCTATAAAAACAAGGTCTTCATCCAACTGAGAGTAGGAAAAAAAAAAAAAGAAAAGCTTTCTAAACTTAGTTACGTAATTGGCACAGTTGTAACTTGTCACCTGTTTCTGACAAAACTATCAAGGGACGGACTTCAAGATTAGTCACACACACCTCATTAGAGGAGGATTTTGTCAAAGTCCGGGGCTAACAGACACAGGCGAAGCTGTAGTCCTGCATGTGAACTGTAAACTTTTAGTTCACAGCTGTGTATTGGAATACGACATAATGGTTAAATGTTAATTTCCCAAAATTTGTAACATGCCTAAGCCATTCTAATAAGCACAGAACGGACAAAATCTCCAAACAGAAAGTGCCTATTATGTGTATCCGTGTCTTTTCTGAGCAGGTGAACAGTGTTTTATAGTAATGTATGATGAAACTAAGTTGCTTATTTATGAAGTTAGGAATTTAAATATTTTCCAAAAAGTAAACAATTATAAAGTGGATAAAGAAGAAAAAATCTTGTGTGTTGAAGTGGAAACTTGATCCTACCTGAGGTAAATCCCCTTTATTTTGGGTGTGGATTCGAAAGCATTCTCTGAAATCGTTGTGATCTTGTTGTTCTGAAGATACAGATATTCTAGAGATTCCGGCAGGCCTAGTGGGATAGAAGTCAGCTGGTTGCCAGCCATGTCCAGTGACTGCAAGGAAGAGACAAGAAGGGGTTAAAAAAAATAATGTATTTAAATATTAGCAGCAGTGCAAAAAGAGACTTGACAACAAATAAGCTTCCAAAGGATGGCTGTATACATCCCTCTCCCTCCCTCTGGAAGTTTATTCATTGTTTTATATATATATATATCTATACACACACACACATATAAGTCTATAAAAAAACCATATATATATATATGCGCACTTATAAAAAAAACTTGTATAGTAACAGTGCAGAAGTGAGATGTTTATCCAAAGCTTATCCAGGATTTGTTGTATTTGAAAATCATCTGGAAATGGGCTTTATTTTTTATATGGTACATTGGCGAGTCTGTTTCAGAACCTCTCCCTGCTGGTGAGGTCAGGAAAATGACAAACACTGTGTGTACGGTGGAAACTGTAAATTGTCAGCCATGCAGAAAGGCTCAGCTTGAGCTCATGGCAGAAAACTGAAGTGATATTTAGTGTAGCATAAACTAATTTAATCTACCCTTAAGTGTGGCAATGAGAATTCTGCTCTCTTACACTGCCATTTAGCATTATGATTTCACATGAGACATCATGCTGTTTTGTTGAGGAGTCCCAACACTGAGAAGTCCCCAGGCTCTAGCCCATGCCTGCTTAAAGTGAATTAAAACCAGACTGGGTTTCAGACATGCATAGGAATTCCTTGGAAGCTGCTACTGCAAACACTTCACTAGCTAAGGTTATATTATTTAGAGTTACATCTGAAAACACATGGAAATATTCTAACATGGACCAAGGCATGAAGATGTCAGGACTAAAGGACATGATCATTTCTCAGATGAATTTTAAGCAAGGAAATGGATCAAAATACGTGTTTTGTTATCCTGTGTTGTAGCATTTTCATAGCACCAAGCTGACATATGAGTTACACATTATTCAGAGCTACACTTCTGCAAACGATTGTCATGTTTTTAGTGTTTTTAGTCTCCGCATAATCCCAGTCTGGCAAACAATTATGTAAATGTCTAGCTTTGCAATTGCAGACAGTCTTCGGTGATTTCCATGGAAACAGTGTGGACTGAAGCGAATGCTAAATACATGCACCATCAGGATCTTATGTGATGGTTATTTGTCAAATCCACTCCAGTGAACCAAGTCATAAACAAATTGCACAGTAAAGCCTTAATGATAAAAAAGATTCATATATACTATCATGGAAATATCAAATAGTAACTGTTCCAGAAAAAAAGCAACAGCCAAAAATGCACTGTTAATCTAACAGAATTTCAAGTATGCGCTATTATCTTAATCTTGTTTAATATGAACAGGGCTTACTATGGAGTAAGTACAACTGAAGGGCCAATGGTTGATTCAGCAACACGTTACTCTGGCTTGATGCTGACTACAAGGGAGTGACACTAGAATAAAAGTAATGCGAAGTAGCTATGAATCAAACCTTTTGAGAAGGAAAACTTGTCATTCCAACCAACAACTAAAGCTGCCTAATGAGTCTCGTGACCCATTTTTGTTCGAAAAACAAACAACCAAGGTGACAGTGCTTACATTTCATTAAGCTACTGCAGTGAAACAATTCCAGCATCTGTAATTCTCAACAGCATCTTCCTTCGAGACTGCTTTTCATCTTAGAAACATTTGCACGCATGCGTGCGCAGACACACACACATACACATATCAAACAAATGCAAAATGTAATAATAATTTGCAGCTGATGCAAACCAACAGCTCTACAGATACTGTTGCTGCATTGCTGATTTACATTAACTGAAAGACAAGCTATTGTTTATTCCCAGAAACACCAGAAAAAGAAGTGTTCACATAAGTAAGCATTTGGATTGTCTGAAAACACACTGGGGGCCAGAGTGACATATGCTCCACGTTCCTTATCCCTGATCTGCTCTGAGATGTACAAACTTTGCCTGTACAGTGACCTAACCATATGCACCATAGATGGCTGCCATATGACATAGGTAATACCTTCTACTGCAGGAAACAGGCTGTTGCTTAAAAGGAAATGCAGACAAATCCTTCAGCCAGTGTAACAATTCTGAAAGCTCATTTTGCACAGCACAAATGTGATTGTTCCTGCCTGCCTTCTGGTTTCTGTTTAACTTTCTCCAACAATTAAGCAAATGAGAGGACTGCTGATTGAATCCAGACCTCCTAGCTGCTTCCAGGTGCCTTAGCCAGCTGAGCTGCTAAATCCTACAGCTTGGCCCGTCTGACTATAAGCTGATGTGGGAGCTTTGAGAATTAAGAGTGTTTTTGTTTATGCATTCCTTCCTCCTGCTGCCTCTCCTCAGAGCTGATTTTAAATCTTTTGGGAGACAAGCTATTTGAAAGGCATAATTTCAGTTTTAATGACAACATTCACTAATGTTTATCTGAAAACGTAAGACACTGTTAGGGTTCAGAAACAAGGATGTCTTTAGGTTTCCCAGAATTAGCAGTATGTGGTGGACCACCACCCTGGTCATTACTGGGAGGTACCCACCTCCAGCACAACAGCACAAAATTTCTACTCTAGAAACAGAAGGTGTATCGCCTACAATGCAAGCCCAAAACATGAGGGCCAAGCACAGCTAGTACTGGAGCTACACAAATTGGCTTAGGCAGACAGACGAGGACATCAGCATTACCAAAACAATTAGAGAAGGGGATGTTTCTACCTGGAGACTGCTGAGTTCTCTCCACGCTCTTGAATAAATGGAATTTACTTTCAGTTTATTGTTGCTCAAATACAGTTCCCGCAGCTTTGTCATCCCAGACAAAGTCCCTTTTGGGATGCTGCTTATCTCGTTCTCCTTCAGCTTCAGAATCTGCAAGTTCTTTGGAAAGCCAAAGGGCACCGTGTGGAGATTGTTTCCAGAAAGATCCAAGGACTTTAGTTGCCTCAGTTTACGGAAGGCCTCCCGATGGATCTGGGGACTTTTGAGCTTATTGTAGCTCAGGTTCAGCTCTTCAAGGAAGTAAGTGGTAGCAAAGTCATTCCTGTTAATCTCAGAGATCTGGTTATGAAGGATCATAAGTGTTTTCACTCGCCGGGGCAGCCCACTGGGAATCCTTTCCAGCATGTTGTTGTACAGGTGGACAGTGTGCAGCTTCTTTAAGCCATGGAAGGCTAATGGGTGAATACCTCGGGCTTTTAGTTTGTTATTGTGGAGCAGTAGGTACTCCAGGTTCTTAATTTGGGTCAAGACATCTCTGCCAATCACCTTAATTGCATTCTTCTCCAGGTGGAGGAGGACGATGTTTCGAGGTAAACCACTTGGGATTTGTGAGAGGTTATTGCTGGACAAATCCAGATATTCAAGACTAGACAATTTCCTTAGGAAAGAAAACACTCTCTATTTAGATTCTGCAAGGTGAAACAATAACCAATTTCCCCTATGATTTTTACAATCTTTGCTTCAGAGTCTTTCTCCCCGGCACAGGTCCTGTTACTGCCCTTTTTTGTCTCATGATATGACTGATGTGGACAGTAAAAAAAGGGGCTCCCATACTGCCATCAGCGATTAGGACTAGGCGCTGCCATTGCTCCCCAGCCACACTAGCAAGAGAACGTGCTAGAGTCCACAGACATCCAAACTGACACTGGGCTGAGACCTGAGATCAGTCCTGCAGTCTACTGTTCTCTCATTTGACACCACAGGTAGCAACATATGAGCAATTTCAGTGAACAAACAGCACGAGAAAGATGCCATGGGAGCACCGTCAGAACACAGAATTTAGCTGTTTCACAGAAACATAGCCTGAGCATGAGTAATTTTTGTCTCTCTGAAAATGTATATTGAAACTGAAAAGCGGGCCTGCTTTTTAGATGATGAAGTATTACTCTTATGAAAAGCAGAAATGCTAATTCAGTGTCCTAGGCTAAGGTAGTGAACTTCTCCTGACCCTCCAGCATTATGGAAGTGAGTCAGGGCTAGAGCTGCTTTGTGTAAGCTACTGAATCTGGATTCCACAGACTCAGTTGAAACTAAAATAAATCCTCAGACCAGACACTTATACCAACTGGATGTGAATCAATGGTATTATATGCCAGGACTGAGGAGTCCTCTATTCCCTTGTATTTCAAATCAGTTTCTCAGTTCAAATGAAACTTTTAATCTGCATGGCACTCCATAACCCACTGCAGATGACTAGAAAGTTTTCAGGAAATACAGGAACTAATGCATTACAGACATTACTTACTGGTTACTACACTGCTATTCACAGCTATCTAAGGATGCTCTGAATGAGCAAATGTACTCTCTGCATAAAGCACTTCATTGCTGCAAGTTATAACGTTCCCCAGCTTAGGTACATCTCAAAAGCACTGTGCTGTGCTCTACAGAGAGTATCACGAGAGCAAGGAGCAATATCCACCCCCTCTGCCGACTGTGACTGGTGCCTTAGCTACAGCCACTGTACTCTGTTCATCAAAATCTTAACAGAAACGATATGTCCAACATGACCTGGAGGTGGACACAACACAGCTATGGGAAATTACTAAGGGAGGTTTCTGGGAGTGGGATACGGAAAGGGAAAGCACAGTTCAATACATTTTCATGTTTGGAAATCAGAAAAGTTTCCACAATTAAGTTATGGGCAGGACAGATTATGTGATCTGGATTTTGAGGTAGAAGAAGGGCAGCACTCTGAGAGTGCAAGCAGAGTCACAAATGTTAATTTTTTGAAGAGCCAAGTCCCAGGCTAAATTTAGGACAGCCAAAGGCTATTTCTGTTGTACCAGTTTGTAGCAAAGCCTTTGCAGCCATCTGGCTATTGAGCAGCACCATTGCATCCCCTCTTATTCCAGCAATCCATCTGCACTGGGGTACAGCTGTATGAGCTGTATTCATCACTGTGTGTCTGTGGCTGTTTTCAAGTCACCTTCACAGAAACACAGAAGTGGCTTTCGTGAAGATGAAGGTCTGCCCTTAACTTCCAGTGAATTGCCCTTGAAACTGTAAAGTCCCAAGTAGCCTCAATTTTGACTGGTTTGGAAGAAAAAAGATCAGCTTCAACATCATTCTAGATGGCCTTTTCACAGAAGGCACTTAGTACCTGGTGTGACTGGGTCTGGGGCAATCAGGGAGTGGTGCAGCCTGATGTTCAGTGTTGTGTGTTTTGTATAAAGGTATTCTGCAGTGTGTATTCAAACCACTCACCCAGACCTTCGATTTTGAATGGCGGCATCTGAATCTAAGTATTTTCCTATAGACTATAGAGAAATGCGTAATATCATGCAGCTTTTAATAAATGTACTTTTGAAGATGTACTGGTTTTAGTAGATATACTACTGTACCAGAAGAGATAGACAGACACAAATAGAGGTGCAAAGTGCAGATCTCAGTCTCACCAGAAAGTTTCGTTATCCATTCCTTCATTAGTCAAGTAGTTATTCTGTAAATACAGCTCCCGCAGACCTGTAAGTTCACTGAAGGCTCCTTTGGGAATCTTCTCTAGCTTGTTGTTCTAGAGTGACCAGAAGCACAAAACACATTATTTGTCACGGAACAACACAGGGCATTCAGGTTCTGCTCAACTAACACCAGGCACTTAAACTTCAAAAGGGCCAGCCATACGATATTTCAGTGGGCATTATAATTCTGCTTAAGAAATAAATACAAATACTAGACTGAAATATTGCAACCTGTTTTTATTGATTTCCTATGGAATCTTTGGTGTAAGGAGTTAGAATTTGCCCCTGCGCTGGACAGTTTTATTTTGTATTCTTAGTCCTTCCGCCCATGTGCAAATGTATAATGTAATCTAGGTAACTACCTCTGGAGTTTGCTCAAAATTTCTCAATTTTGTAAGACAGATTTCACCATAAAGAAGAATTAGATTGGAAGCTGGCAACGAGCCATCCTTCCAGCATTAATGGCAATCCAAAAGGTACAGTTCCTGCAATGCAGATTACAAAATAATTACTCCTATTGCCTTAGTATGGCTTTGGAGTAGCCAGCAGGCAGACACAAACAAAATATAAAATTAAATTCCACCTAGAAATTCCATACAGGAACTGTAGGAATTATATTTATATAGAAAATATATAAACCACTAGGAATTATAGAAGGATATATGAAACACACTGAATTTGTTGAAATTCCCACAATCCACATATACGCAATAACATGATGGACAGACTGGACTAGATTTATGTGCTAACCAATATAAAGTGGATACCACTCACCATTCACTTACCATTCACTGAGTCTGAATGTCTCAGTGAATAGTGAAAGACACAAAAAGATCTGTCACATCTAAAGTAAACCTTTTGGACACTTTTGGTTCACTATCGGCTGTCTCATTTCTCATTGTCCTGTTTTTTTCACAAAATATCAAGGTAAATGTTGTTACTGACAGGCAGTGCACTTGAAAACAAAATGCTCGTTTCTCTCTTCAGCTCCTTTGCCCTTAACACAACTGGGGACAGCAGGGAAGGATACAAGTTCAAAGTGTAGTCCTCGAAGTCTGAGATCCCTTTGGGAGATAATGACTACCTATAAATGGCAATAAAATGCAGGGGACTCGTAACTTCACACTTTGCAGAGAAATTCCAGCAATTTAAAGGATCGGACTGTTTGCCTTTACTTTTCTTCAAGCTGGAGAAGTCTGTTTTCTAGAAGACTTTCATGGGAATTGGTGGTGAAACCTTCAAGGGAAAAGAAAGCTGGGAGGCAACACAGAACTGCCTGAGTCCAGGGGCTGATAACAGCCTCCAGTTTACACACGTCCAAGGAGCTGTCAACACAAGGAACAAGCGGAACGAGGATTCCCCACCACTGCAGCTCTTCCATCATTAACAAGGCTGAGATCTCCAGTACAGACATGATGAAGTGTTTTTATCAAAATCAGATGACACAAAATTAAAAATGCTGGAGACTAGTTAATACCACAACTTCTGCTATTGCATTATTGCTGGAGAAGTTGTAGCAGTAAAGAATCACTGATCCAAACTTGCTCTGTGTTTCCTGAATTGCCAGCTCAGTAGCAAACAAAAATCACTGATGCTAGGAAACAGTAGTCTATGTGAAATGAGTTAGTGAGCAAAGCCAGTACATAGTGGATAAGCAGCTGTCAGGAAAAACAGCATCAATGGCAAACTTAACTGGGAGGCAAGTCACTGGATGGCCATGGAGAATGATCTACCTTCTTGTACTAACATGTATTAATACCATTATGCGCAGGGAAGAGACCAACAGTGCTACCACACAGGTATTTGCAATACATTCCCCTGACAACACAGAAAAGCATTTTTATCCCGTGAACATTTTGCTGTTTTGCAAAAAACACGCTGTTACTTCTGAAGAAAAAAGTCAGGACATGGGAGACAGCTACTGTTGAGGATATAACAGACAAGACTTAAAAAGGGCCTGGGAATGTTTCCAAGTGCACTGAAATGGCTTGGCTGTGTGGTCTGAATCCCATACAAACACAGGACTTTGTCACAATCGTAAAGGAATACAAAATCTTGTTGTCATTACCTTTAAGTGTAATTTATATAGTGCTGGAGGAAGATTCTTTGGAACATACTTCAAGAAATTGCTGGACATGATGAGTATCTCCACGTTATCAGAGCCATTGAACATATTATCAGGTAACCCAGCATCTGAAAGTTTGTTGTTATGAAGATACACAGATCTGTCAGAAGGAGAAAAAATATGAAGTTAAACAGGTAGTGGGATCTGTTTTTTTTTTTTCATTTACAAAGAGAAAGCTGTTTTATTCCAATCTTTTCTTCTTTCCTTGAGATAATTAAGATTTATTTCTAAAACATGCCCTTTAATTTAGCAAGGGATATAGATGCTAAACCAAATGGTTGGTCCAAATATTCTCTGAAGTTTAGGCCTATTCAAAGTCCAAACCTGCACATAAATACAGATTTCACAAGTGGCCTTAACTTCTTAATAAGAAACTGAGTGCAAGTCTGGGATTGTGCAGTGCTTTGAAACAAAGAATGCCGGTGTGGTGGCCTCACTCAAGAAGGTTAGAACTCGTATCTGATTAACAGATATGCCCCCAATTTTAACTTCTATTTGGAATCAAATCTCGGCTTCTTGGGCTTGCAAAAATCAACCTGTAAATCTCTTAAGAAAGGGCCGTCTCTTACCCCTCCATTCTTTCTGCTTCCATGAAGGCTGGAAATACCCCAGGGAACAGTTTCTCTCCTACTCCTAGAACTCAGAAAGGCATAGAGTACTGACAGAAAGACAGACCAGATTTACTCAACCTGGAAGAATCTGGGGTTTTAATGACCCTTAGGGATCAAGAGAAAAGAGGGTTTCTTATTTTACCTTTGCCCTTCTTAAATTTAACATTTAATATTCACAGAAGAGTTTCTCCAAACAGATTTTTTAAAATGGATTAATTCTTTCTGACACAGGTTTTAATTCTGTATAAAACAATTTACCCCTATGAAGTTATTCCTGCTTTTCATTGGTTTAACTGCTAAATTAATTCATCTGACTTCTTTTTAACAAAAGAAATTATAGGCGTTTACTGACTTCAATTACCCCTTCCTTTCCTGTGTGTACCCCGAGATGCAGCAGGTTAAAACTGCAAAAGAGCACAGTGAACGGTACACTTTTTTAACTTGTTCTTTGATACACTACCAGTTGCAGAGAACTTGGCAACATCTTTCTGGAGGGAAGGAAAGGCTCAGTATGGAAACACAATCATGTGATCACACACTCCAGGGAGTTCAGAGCCACACTGAAAATATTGTTCACCCTGCATGGTCAGCTGTACTTTTAACTCGCAAATATTTGCCTTTCTGAAAACCTTGCTTTCCAAATAATCAGTCTGAGACCATGAACTCTGCTGGGGGCAAATAAACCAACCGAAACAACTGTGTTAGGATTTTATATCAGCAATCTCAGAAATCAATGAGTTACAATTCTGATTAAAATTAGTGTTGGTATAGGAGAGTGTGAAAATCACTTCAGAAGAGTTGAAAAATGTTAATATAAAATCAAAACACAGCAGCTTCTGCAACTCAGATTAAGGAAGAACAGATGTGTAAATCTAGCTTCTTTCATGATGAGATATTGACAGCAATCAGTGACTGACTCAGCTTTTCAGCTACCAAGAGCCTATGAGACTAAAGGCCTAGTAAGTGCAGAGTAACTTCAGCTCTCAAGGAATTCAGTGGGAACTGAGAGTTCTTCAGTTCATCACAAGACTGGGCTCTAGGAGCTCAACTGGGTCAGCTATTATTAACTGCTTCCAAACTTGGATGCATAAATGGCTACAAAACAGAGTTTGAGATGTCTTTGCAGGATTTAGATGCTGCAGTGTCCATCTAGATTACCCCAAGTGCCTTTGGAAAAGACCGTATCTCACAGGAGGCGGTCTGCGTGCATCTGAATTTGAGATGAGCCAATGCGCTGCACTGGACCCAGCTGAGAAAATCGCCACCTGAAACTAGCAGAGAGACCTTTAAAACACGATCTAAGGGTACGAACCACTAATGAAGGTGCTAAAGTGCTTCGTTTTAATATAGTTGAGTTATATTCAGCTGCACCGAGTACTGTACTCTCAATCTGATTCTATTTTTTTTTAATGAATGGACTAAAAGTAGGAATTTATAAACAGTTAATCTCCATTCTGAGAAACCAAGGCTGTTCCTTTTGACTCATAACTGATACACAAATAAAATGGAGACAATTTAATTTTTATATATGCAAAAGTGTCTGGCAGCTAGTAAAAGCCCTTGGAATGTGTTTGTCTGAGAGATTATTTGATCTTTCATGCTGAGAATGACAAATAGTCCGCTTCTTTCCAAAAAACATAAGTAGGCAATAACATGGTTTAGTCAGATAGTTTCTTATCTCTCACCAATGGCCTCCAAGCAGTGGCAGAACACTATTATTGTTTTATTTCCCAATCCCTTACCTCAAGTTTGGCTTCTGTCCAAATGTGAGCCCATATATCTTAGTGAGATAATTGGCTGCAAAATCTGCACTGATCAAGGTATTTGGTAGGAACTTCGGAGCCACTGTTAGCTGTAAAAGAAATATACAAGGGAATTCCAATTAAATGCAACTTATTTTTTAACCAAGTATTAGACCAGCAACAAAACACTTGCAAATTTATTTTCTCCAACAGGCAAAAATAAATGACACTGAATGCAGATTGCACGAATGAAAACAAATTGTCCTCGCTCACTAATCTCTCCAGGAAGGAGACAGACTTTTGCTCCAAGATATGTGAATGTTTGTTTTGGTTGGAAGAGTCCTGTCTCTTTTTGATGGAAGAAATCAAGAAATTGTTATTCAGAGAGCAAACACGTTGCTTATTATTGTTCCTAATTCCTCGGTCTGCTGTGCCAAAAAAAATCCGACCCACCTCACAGGAAGTATACAGAAAGTATACTGGGGAGGAGGACCGAAGTGTGACTTCATATGTCTGTTCCAATATTGCATCCATTTATGATGATCTTTTCAACAGAGGATTCAGGTTCCCAAAGGACAGGGATGCTTCTGAACCAAATGGTGCAATATCAAATGGGACTTCAAAGCAAAGATCCACTGTACAGTGATACTTTTGTTCATTGAACAACTGATGTAGCAGAAACAAAATACAGAAAGGTCCTGTCTCCAAAACTTTATAGTTGACTAGAGGTATAGGACTTGCTGTGTTTGCTCTTGGTCTATTGCTATTTTTATCAATGATTTGAAAAATGAACGCTAGGAACGTCTGCATTGGAACAGAAATCAGTGGAGTGAAAACTAACGATTGAAAAAGCTCAGTTTTACAGAGCATCCAGATAATACAATAGCTAGGTTCACTGAGTGGCTACTAATAGCCAAGTTATTCACCTAGAAATCAAGAATACAGGTTACAATACAGGCTGGAGGATGGCTTTCTGGAAAGCATAAACCCAGAAGATCTATGCATCAAGATTAAGCCCTTGGGAATCAAATTCTTAACCCAGTGCTGTAGTAGATATGACCCTTGAGTACGTAAGCAGAAGACTACTTACTGAATTGCAGTAGGCAGGTGCGATCACTGTGGTTACAGACGTTAATTACAGTACTAATGAGACCACTCTTAAAATATTTTACGTACGCTTTGAAAGGCTCTGGAGAGAACATCTTTTCTAGGGAGATCCTGAAGTCTTTGTCACCTAAAGCTTTGAGATCAGGATGGGAAACTCTGGCCAATAGAAGACACTTGCCTTGAAATCCTTTGACTCTGTAAAGCTTCTTCCTCACAGCACTGTTGTGTGAAAGAGGACCTAGTCCTTACAGCCAGCTAGGCACAGCAAGACTCACATGATGAGAAAACATATTTTTCAATTTTTTATTACAATAAAACTGCAATTAGTTAATAATAATGTAAACCCATAAATATTTAAAAGATGAATAATGTGAGAGAGAAAAGACACTTTATTGGAGAACTTACTAACCCAAGCCTTAAACTATGTGTTTACCTAAAGGGTGCCTAGATGTCTCTCTACTTGTTTGTCAAGTGTGCATTGATGGACTATATCCATGAACTTGCAATTTACTGACTCACAATATGGTCCCATTTTTTAAAGGATCAAAGTACATTATTTACTGTTTTTCATTTTCACCTGTGCCAAAACCTCCATCCTTAAGCTGTCTTAAATGTTTAATGGTCACAAGCACAAGAAAGATCTTCCCCACAAATCACATTCCTATCAGTACTTCCAGACAGTACGTAAGCAGTGGAAATGGCCAGTTAACGTATTACTGCAGTTGCCACAGTTACTGCTATTAGCTTTACCAGCAATCTCTCACCTCCTGACCTGGGAGATATGATTCCAGGGTAGTGGATAAAGGCACCCGTCTCAGACTAGGTAGGTCTGTCAGTGCCTCAGAAAGAAATACATCTCTACCATAACATAAAGTTGAGAATTCAGACACAGGAAACAGATTTAATCACTTTCATACACGGTGGCACATTAAAGCTTTTCTCCTGAAACACAGTCTATTAGGTCCTAACTTTTATACAAAACAAAGGGCATGGCTCAGATATGTGGAATGAAAGCCATCAGAACCACAAGAAAGAGGAAAGAGAAAGTTTCATCCAAAAAGAGTTTTCACTTGCTCAGGACTTTGCTTTGGCATTTCAGCACTTAGTCATGAGACTGATTGATCTCCACTGGTTGCCTGCTTGAAAGATTAACGCTGGATTGTTGTTAACTGTTAGCAAAAATAAAGTTGACTGAGTAGCTCTGTCTAGTATATCACCTAGTAAGTGGCAATCTGCATTGCTCCAGCTGCGATTTTCTTGCAGCTTTACTGCTGGATCTTTCTTTCGATACGATAGTGTTTCTCTGCTAACTAATGAGTTAACCAATGAACTCAGAAGGATTATACAGAAGTTGTTACCAGGTTTGGAACAAGTTTTCTTGCTTATAATAAGCTTTGATGTAAACAGAAGCACTGGATCGAGGTGAATCCCATATCACTTTGGGGATACTGGGAAACGTTAAGACCTAACACCAAAATCACCAGCTTATACTAAACAATAATGACAGCTCGGGAACTGGTCTACAGTTTGGCGGAAGAGATGTCTGTTATTAACAAGGCTTACTGAGGATACTACGTGACAGATACAAATTATGGGAGTGGGCTGAAAAATTAAAAACGACAGCGTCCATTCCTTACTTGAAGTACTTGCTACTCATAAGCCACAGAAGGCTTTTAGCCTATTGTATTTCTTCTTTCTGACCAACTATGCTAGTTTAACGAAAGATAATTTAGCTACATCTGATGGGATCACAATTGTAGATAAAGCAGCATTAAGATAATCCATAAAACAAGCAGCAAACTACCAGCAAATCCCTGCTCTCCTCCAGACACCACAGTTACTTGATCTGCAATGTTTCCTGCTGGAGAGTGGATGCAGTTTGAAGCCAATCTGGTTTGTCCTGGCTTGTGATTTATAAAGAAATGTGTTATTTCTGTGGGTCCACAACTTCTCACTGTAACTAGTTCTGACATTCGCTGATGTTTGCATTTTCTTTTGGGATCTTTTTCTCTCTGCAGTAAAGCCAGAAAAACCAAACACTTTGTTTTGTCACACAGGGAAAATTGGAGTGCAAAGTTCTGGAATATTAGTCACAGTCTGGCTTGTTCCTTTTTATGGAGTTATTAACTGCCAAGATTGTTATATGGAAATGGTGCTTGAAAGGGAGAAAAGAACACAGTGTTACTGTACTAAGGAATGGGTTCTATTCTTAATCACTCCATACGCAAATCTATGGAGTGATTCTGGATATGTCTTGGCCTGAATGAAACCTGAATGTGGCCACATGTATATAAACAAAACATCAGAAGGTCACGGATTTTAGGAGGATACTAAAATATATGTACAGACATGTGTATAAATATATATATAGACAGAGAGAGGAGGAGGGATAGATGGATGAAAGGGCGCTGTTTTTGCAGACTAATGGAGCTCTGCCTGATGTTTTAACTTATATTTTTCTGTGGCATCCCAGTTTCTTCTGTAGAAAACATTTGTGGATGATACTGGGGATAAAGAAAGCCATAATGGAAATCACCCAGATGTATGGGTATGGGAGAAGTTCATTTCCTAGCCTTGGCAGGAAACACGTGCTCCTGTCATGACATCCAACTTGGGTCATTAATAGGAAAGCACCTAGGATCTTCTCCATTAAAAAAGAAATTGAGCTCCTACCACTGCAGCCAAAAGCATAAATTCATACTTGCGCAGTTTCACTGTGTGTGGGTATCCCCCCACATCAAACATAATAAGAACAGGAGTCAGGGGAAACTGGATAGCTTTTTACAGATTTTGATGGCTCAAATACAGGTATTAGGACGCGTTTGTTCACAGATTTTTCAACCAGCTTCATGTGATGAGATATGCAGCATTTCACATCTCATCACCCCACAGCATATTGGCATGCAGGCAGCTACCAAATCTGCATGCAGCTGATCCAAAGCCTACTGAAGACAGCGGTAATTTATAAATGCAGGGGGTCTCTGTACCTCCCTACACACACAAGGGACACCTTTCACCAGTTGCACAAATAAATAAGTGTTTAAAATATACCAGCCTGTGTAGCCTCTAATTTTTTAGCATATTGATTGTCTTGACCTTAGATGAACCTGCATTAGAATATCACTTCAGCGCAATTTTACTTATGTAGGATATGTATTTTAAAAGAATTGAAGACTTGCTCATTTAACTTTCAGAACCCAATTAGAAAAGAACTTTGAATGCCTAGTGAGCCTCTTACCTTATTGTTTGCCAGATACAGGTAATTCAGGTTCTCCAGATGCTCAAATGCTTCCTCTGGCAACCCTTAAAAACAGGAATAACTAATCAGTCACATTGGCACTTTATTGCCTCTCTGAGTGAAAATACCAGAGGGTAGCTTTCTCTTTCAGATAATATCTTTAATGTGAGATTTAAATATTTTTCAGTGCCACTGGAACAGTCTGACTCAGACTTACTGTTGTCTTTT
Organism: Rissa tridactyla; assembly: GCF_028500815.1. NCBI lineage: Eukaryota > Metazoa > Chordata > Aves > Charadriiformes > Laridae > Rissa > Rissa tridactyla. The sequence goes on along the minus strand of NC_071473.1, from coordinate 49,079,250 downwards.
GGAGTTTTTTTTAAATAAAAAAAAAAATATGCAAAACACATACTGTTAAGAGCAATGGAAGACCATTAAAAGTCCTAAGCATGCAAGGCTTGTGGCCAGCCCCACTGGCAGGGGTCAGGTACGGAACTGTGCAGACTCGCTGTAGGGCTATTATCAGTGCTTGCAGCAACCATGCTATCTGAGAAGTTTCTTTTGTCATTTGCTCATAATCTGCAAATCTTTCTTCTTGGAAGGATGTAATCTCAGGTTGTTTAATGCTCAGATCAATCTGATCTATGACCATGATGTTGCCAAAATAACACCACTATCTGCATGTCATAACCCTTCTCTTGTTCTGCTCTGCCACAATGCAGATGATAGCCATGCAGTAACCAGCTCAGAGAGCTGATCCAACTCAGAGTTTACCCTCCCCCAATAATTATTACTTTTCATCTGAATCACTCCATGTCCGGCTGATCACACAAGCACAATTGCTGTCACAATGGAAAGGCCACAAATAACATTTTCACCTGGCACTTAGATAACCGTAAGTCAAAGGTGAAGCTATTTCCCATGTCAAAACATATTGGAAATCAGGGCTGCGCTGAAGCTTGTGAAAGAAACATCAAGCCCCAAAGGTAATAATGTCAAAGTCTGAATCTATTAAGCACAGCCTTCTTTCTGCTACATGAGTGATATGGTTTGGGTGCCATGCGTAGTGTGCCCACGTTCTCAGTAAAGGTTGTTCTGTATGATTGGAATAAGGAGAGCAACAGCATTCAGAGCAACTGGGTGACAAACAACAACAATTACATTTTTTGTATTGCATATCCTCCTCTCTTACGATTCACTCCAACTCCTCTGTTTCTTTTGCTTTCCTTACTAACCCCTTGTCAAATTTCTCTAATAAGCATGTGACTTAGACTGACTTAGACTGACAAAACCTGACTACAAAAATCAAAACAGTTTTAGAAAAAGGGCAGAAGTTGCTTTATTTTTAATATATTATTATTTATATTCAATTTTACAAGGGCCGAACTGGACTAAACTGCACTGACTGACTAGACTGAACTAAACAAATGGATTATGAAACAAGGGCAGTCGAAAGGAAATCATTCAGCATGTAGACATTTCTGGTTCTCAAGTGCATTGCACTGATGTGCCTGTGGGACCAGAGGGAGTTTCCTGAATAAGAAGATCTCACGCCGCAGCACGCAGTGCTGCTGCCAGGTCTCCTCCACTGGTTCCATAAGGCTGCATTCTTACACACTGAGTATTATGTTTCGGATGATAAAGTGCCTCCATGATCTGTCTGATGGCCAAAGGAGCGCGGTTTATAGCTAACCACTCCAATCTAGTCAGTCCATCACTCCTCCTGGCCTTCCTTATCAGCTGTCACTGGTCCAACTGGACAAGCTGGGGTCGTGAAGGCACAGGCTCTATCCAATTCACGGCTCTGCCGGCTTACCTTTTGAAGTTAGCCTGTTGTTTTGCAAATTGAGAGTTTCTAGTCTGTAAAGACGAGCGAGCTCTTCTGGGAAGATTTCTTCTATCTGGTTATTCTAAGAAAATGGAGAGTATTAATCATCAGCAAAGTAATCCAAGAAGGATCCAAATAAGCCCAGACTGTGAACTCCAATAAAATTTGGAAATGCACTCACCATGTCAAATCATTGTCAACAGACTTCTCTCCATAATAAGCCAAGCTCAGATCTCAAAATCGAGACATCCAAACCCAGCAGCATTTGAAGGCCTGAACCAAGTTCTGTAGCTTGTGCTCATCTCCAGAAATATCCAGCTTATGCACTGGTAGCACACAAGGAGTGTGACTATGCCTGGCAAGGCCCATAATCCATCTGCCACAGCCGAACCTCGTAGATGCAGCAAAGCATTTGTGACAAGGCTGGCAGTGTGGATTTCCAAGTTTATTACTTCTCTTATTTACATGTTGTTTTAAAAACCACTCATTGTGGGCAGGGAGAGTCAAACCCGGCTCACTTTCTCTGGTTTTACTGTCAGGGGTGACTGCCGTCAGATTCTCATTAACATGCTGACTAACATTTAGACCATTAATGAGTGATTCTAGTGTTTTAGCATCTAGGGGACCAGTCGAGGACCCACTGGGCTGGAAGCCAGGTCAATACACAGAAAGTGACAGCTGCTGCTCCAAAAAGCTTCTTTGCTGTTGGCAGTAGAGGCAGGAGCCATGGCTAGCACACGCCTGGGACAGATCTGCCGAGGAAGGTGCCAGCTTATATTACAGTTTTTCTAACTGTGCTGCACTTGGACGGAAAGCTCTGCAAAAAACCTGCAATTTATCCATCGAAGAGAACTGGCAAATGGGAGCAATAAGCAAAAAGCAGCTGGTTAAGGGCCAAAGAAGCCTTACGGAGAAGCCTGGAGCCACTGCTCAGAGGAGGAACGGACATGGGGCTGCCATGCTCTGGTCCTGCCCACGTCCTCAGGAGACCGAGCACAGGCAGGGAAAGGATGGCTGCCCAAATGCCGGTCAGAGAGATAGATTAGCTGACAGCAGAGCACGGAAACCTGCCAACAGTGTCACATGGACTGCTGCTTCCACCTGAGGCCTGAAGCTCATTTCATTACATGCCCTTGTCCTGACAAGATGTGACGTCTCCTGCAGGCACGATAGGAGTTTCCTGGGTAAAATGACCCAAGAGTGTCCCAGCAGCAGACAGCCCAGCAAGTCTGGATGTCACAGGTGATGGCGCTCAGTGTGACGGGTGGCTCCAGCCCTGTCACCCCTGCTCCTCGCTGAGCCCACCTGCTGCAGGGAGAGGGCGTGGGGGAGACGGGGCTCTGGGGGACACTGGCTGGGTCCCTGTCTGGACTGGGACACCATGTTTACAACACTTCAGCTAACAGGTAGTGCTGTGAGAAAACTTCTCGTTAATAACACAATTTAGCCCACGCTCTTCGAAGACACCGCAAAACGGAAGGCCTTCACCAGAAAGGGTGATTATTATTTTGGACAAAAATTCTTCACTTGGAGCTGGGGAGAGACTAAGGAGAAAGATTTCTTATCTTTCCTCCTCCCTGGGTCTGTAGGGAAGAGCACCGACGCCGATGACCGGGCGCGTTGGCGGAGGGCGAGTGCTGGGCCTGCTGCGCCTCCGGGATGCGGGACGGAGCCGGGCCCAGGCCAAGGCGGGGACTGGGGCCTGCGCGGCCCGGGGAGACCCCTCAGGCGGCCGGGGCGGGCCGGGGCCGGGCTCTCTTACCTGCAGGGAGAGGTGGTTGGTCAGCTCCGGCAGCAGGAGCGGGAACTCCTTCAGGTCGATGCCGCCGCAGTCCACGACGCCCTCCTGGCTGCAGCCGCAGTCGCGGGGGCAGGCGGGGGCCGGGACGGGCGGCCGCCGCCGCTCGGGGCCGCCCTCGGGGAAGTCGTTGTCGGCGGCGGACGGCGGGCGGGCGGCGGCGGCGCAGCCCAGCGTCAGGAGCCCCAGCGCCAGCAGCGCCCGGCCGCCGGCCGGCATCGCCCCTGCAAGGCGAGAGCACGGCCAGGGGTCAGGCCCGGCGGGGGGCGGCCGAGACCCCCCCACCTCCCGCCTCCCCTGGGTGCTCTCACATCATCTCAAGGGGTTCGGGGACCGGGATGCCACCGGCCCCAGCGCTGCCCCTCCAGCTTGACCGGCCAGCGGGTCCCCGGCGGCCTGGCACCATCCCCCACACCCTCCCTGACTCCCTCAAGTTATTTATTGCCTTTTTTTTTTTTCTTCCCTACTGAGAAAACACCAGATGATCCCGGAGATTTATAGAGGAGGTTATGCAATGTTATTTCTATGGAACTGTTGGTCGTACTGTTCCTCGCGGTTTTGCATAGGGAAGAAACCCCTCTGGTTAATGTAAACAAGGTATGCTGGAAACAAGTGACTCACGCTGTCAGGATGCCTCTCGAGGGGCTGCTTCACCTCCATCGAACAGTAACAAAATCTCATGGCTACTGAAAACAAAATGGGCTTCCTATTGATTTTGGACAGTGCTGATCTGAACCCTAGAGGCCTGGCTAACGTTCAGCTTTTATCTTTCTGGCAGCAGGTTAAAATAATTGAAACAAGAGTTGAGGTCTCCTGGACCGTCCAGCTGGCCCTAATCCAGCCCCCTCGTCTCATTTCTTGCCCTTCTCAGGTTTCACACATAATGATTTGCAGTAAGGGCTTGTCTTTTATCCTTTTGGCTATTCTTCGCCGAAGCATTCAACAGCAATGAGAAATTCTTATTTAGGCTGGTATTTAAGGTGAAAAAGCACAATGCATTCATGACCTTAATAGAAAATAAGTACTCTGTTCACCTCTGCCAGCCCAGGTTCCTTCTTTGCATCGGAAAGAAGAACCTCCCAGAGCCAGACTGGCAGCCATCAGAACTGGCACATCTCTGTTTACATGCACGGGGCTTTGCTGCTTTGCACCAGCTGAAACTCTCTCTAGGGCTCTCACAGACTTTGGGTGCTTGGGAAGCATGAGATCCTGCTCTCAGTCATGGTTATAAAAATCTTTAAAAATCTCTTTAAACGCTGATTTATCCTTGAAGAAATGGGAGAAGGTGGGACTACAGGACAGAGCATCCCAAGACGCAGATGGTTTTGCTTTGGTCCTGGTCCTTGCTACTAACATGCTGGGTGATTTTAAGCATTTAACATTGTTTGCTTGATCCCTCTTCCCCCTGCTCCACTATTCCACAGCTTCCATATCTGTGAAAGCTGAATATAATGAGATTAATCTCTGTTATAAAACATTCCAGAGATCAGCTGGTGTTCCCTATATGGCAGCTAGATATTAATAGTGAGATCAAAATTGGCCATATGAATATGCCAACAGCGGATTAGTAAAATCCTTAGTATTTGGTGACCTAATCTCAGAAAATATTTCAGAAATCTTAGAGAAAATAATCTCAGAAAGTAATCTCAGAAACTATGATATATCAGATCTCTAAAAACATACTTTTCCTCTATATCAGCTCACCCTTATAAAGACTTAAAAAAGAAACCAAACAAAAAACAAGCAACTTCTTACATGCAGGTCACAATCAGCCCTGCTGTAACAATAGCAACACTGTTCCCATAGCACATAGTTACATCATGGTTGATATTCGGCTCTATAGATTTGCAATGAGCTGACTTTTCCACATAAATAGCTGAAGAGATGTTTAAAAATTAACATGAAATGTTGTACCTATTGCACACTAAAATTTCTGAAGCAATCTCACCCTGTTGTCATCAATATGCATGCTTCTGCTACAATGCCTTTGAAGTGAATGCTGCTCTGGTGCCACAGGGAGACACTTTGGATACAGAAACATCTGCTTACATCTGGAGCGCAGGCAGTAAAACCAGGCATGATTTTGATTTTCTTTTAGTTCAAAGAAAGTCTGAAGTAACTCACTCCATTTAAACTCATTCCCATGGGCCTGATCCAAAGCCTTACTAAGAAACCTTATTAAAGGAGTAGCTCAAAACCCACTAGAAAGAGTCCTCTTCCCTCGCTGCCAGTGGGCTTTGGACCAGGTCCTTCCACCCAAAGACTGAAGTTACACTGAAAGCAGCTCAGGGCGTTCTGTGGTTGCATCTTTCTGAGCCTGGGGAAAACCTCCACTGATTTCTGCACTTTGCTGCCACACAGCACCAGAGGCAGAGCGCTGCAAAAGGCATGGTCTCAAGAAGTAAGCTGAAGTTTCAGGAGTTACTGTATACTTCTCAGTGATTACAGTTACCTCAATAAACAACAGAATCATATTCATAATATCTCTTCTCTGTATCTGTTATTCTCCACGCACATTCTCACAGGACACACACACACAGATGGAAAAACATCCTCTCCTTCAGTATCAACAGGTTAACGGAGTTTGTTACTTACATTTAATATCCTTTCTAAAAGCTGCAGCTGAAAGGCAGGCTGCTGGATGTTGTCTGACAACCCAGCATTTAGACAAAAATAAAGTGCTGAAAAACTCACCTTTGCTGTCAGAAATCAGATGAATGGAGAAGAACATTTCTCTTGCCCCCACAGGCTCCCTCGGCTCATGCCATGTCAGTTACATGCGCTGAGCTCAGAGTGAGTCTCCCCTTTCCAAGCCAGATCCTTTCCAGATGTGAGCAGCAGAATTAGAGAGAGAGTAACAGGCAACCCTCTACCAACGAGAGTTTCCTGCACTTCCCAACAAAATCGGAGAGGAATTTTCCAAAGTCACCATGTGGGAAAATGTGAGTAGGAAAGAGGAAGCAGCTATAGTCTGAATATAAAGACTTAGGGCAAAAAACAATCTCCCATTGCTTTTTGTCAACACAGTTTGCAAGATCCATGAGAGATGCCAAAAGAAAGCATGCTGGAATTGACAGAAGAGAAGCAGAGACAGTGTGTGCTTTAGCATTTCATTGCAGGATATCGGAGCTGCACTATCTGTTACCAAGTCTTTAACTTTAGCTGCATTCAACTGAAAATCTGAATTCCAGGTGGGCATGTCCTCCCATTCCCGGGGGTCTGGTTCAAATTAGCCAGGAACAAGCAGATCAGCAGTTTTTCCTGCATTTCATCTCCCTCCCCTTTAACTCCCCCTGGTTTTCAACCCATCAACTGATCTTCAGTGACCAGGGGTAGATAGGCTGAAACTAACGTCTTAGAGGCAAAGTCCCCAAATTTGATATAACACCCCCTGCACCTAATCTCTTTTTTATCTTCTAAGCCCCATATTACAGCACTAAACATCAAAACAACCCTCCACCACACACACACTCTCTCGCTCCAGCCCAGGTTATGTTTACCCCAGAAGCCTCCCGTTTCTTATTTCTCCCCTCTTGGTAAAAAAGAGAGGAACGTGCTGTTCATAACACAGTATGATCAAAGTGCAACAAGAATTCCAAGAAAGCAAAAAAGATTTTTGTCACTGACAGCAGAATTACTATTTTAAATATAAAGCCACCTGTTTTGTGAATGCCCCACAGCGCTCCGTACAGTACCTCCACAAAATCTGCAGAGGATCAGTTCTCACCAAGAACACGACCTTCTTGCTGAATTCCAAAAGCGGGACACTGATTCTTTCCTCTCGACTCCAGCTGAACTAAAGTCTAAAGCAATTAAGTTATTTCCTCCCTCTCTTCTTCCAGGCTCATATCAACTGGAACTGATCTCCCTCTGTGCCACGTGTAAGTTTCAAAAGTTAGTGCGGGAAATGCGTTTTTACTAGAACAAAAATAAAAACAAAGCATAGCTGGCTGCTTTTTCTTAGTGATTCAGAGATCCAGGATGCATTTGCCTGCTACCCTTTATTAATTACAGTATCCTGAGTCTATACAACAGAATTGACACAGTGTTTTCAGGGAGGAGAAAAAAAACATGCTTATGTTGGGGCACCAGCCCATCTTACCCCAGTCTGGAGACAGAGAGGAGGAGGAGGAGGGCAATTACCCAGCTCCCTGTTGATGCCAGAGCAGATCACAAAGGAGAGGAAGAGAGCAGGATTCACCTTTCGCCAAAACTGCATTTTTATCTGTGTTTTTGTTGTGTAAGTATAGTACTTCGCTGTCATGTAGCATCTTGAGGTACTACATTATAAAAAGAGGGGCATTATGCCTCCTTTAGGGGGGAAACAGGGGCAGCCTGAGATTATCCAGCAGGATAGAGCCAGTACGAGAAGCCAGATACCCCAGTGCAAAGGTAACACTTATGTCCTTACCCTGTGCTGCAAATTACCTATATAGGCTGTTTTTTTCCAGGCTTTCACTTCTTCCACATCTCATGCTCCTACATCAACATATCCCAAACTCGCAATCTCCTATCTCCAAGCCCAGTGCTGCACTCCCATCATCAGAACCCACACAAATTCCCAAATTCCCAAACGCCCCTACCTAAAGGCGTTTAGACCCACCACTATGCCCTAGCATGGTACATGGCCCCAGGCAACCACCACTTCTGTTCACGACAGCTTTCTGGTGCTTTCAGAGGAAAGAACTTCCACTGCAAGACTCACGACATAAAATTAATTGCATAAAACATTTCCAGTCAAACTTGAGTCTGTACTTTTGCATGTTCCCTGCTGATGGGTGTGAGTGGTGCCTGCAGCCTAAACGAAGAAACATTTTCAGGTTCAAAAACTGAAGCTGAAGACTCAGTTTAAACTTTGGTACCATCACTACGTAGCGATGGTACCAAAACATAGATGGCAGAGAAACAGGTCCTTGGGCAAACAACTGCCAGGGTACTTCACTGATCGACTGCCAGCTGTGACAGACAGCATGTGCCACAGCACGCCGTTGTGCTTTTGCAATGGGCCTGGCACACAGCGCACTGTGCAAGACGCAACCTTCTGCACTGTCTCCAGCAGAAAAAAGCCCCGGTGGTAGTTGAGGACAGACTTTGCTAACTTGAGCTCCTGTTTTACAAAGATACTCTCACAGACCTCAGCGTAAGGACACATCCAGGGCCAAGCTACAGTATGCAGTACGCCATATTCCACTAGTAGAACTGAGAAAGCCAGCCAACTTAGATAAATTACAGCAAGGCTGCACTTGCCTCGTGCAACCGTGGAGGATAAGGACAGCACAGAGATAGCTCAAACCCGTGAGACCTGCTCAGCTCTAACTTTGCAACTATTATCACAGTCCCAAAGAGATTATAGGCTAAATTTAGATGTGATATGATAAACTCAGATAACAGACACCCCAGTCAAGCAACAACATGGCAGAGACCAAAAGGTATAAGCAGATCTATTGAAGGATCAGCTCCAAGACCAGTGGTTGTACAGGCATCAGCTCACTTGTGATCAGCATCGAGTGAGGCATGAGGCATTCAGGAGATTTAAGTTTTAGCTGTATCTTAAAAGGTAATAGAACGTTCTTTACTCTCACCTTTATTTATCTGATTTAAATAAGACTCTACAGAAATATTGGCATTCCTGAAGTATCCACTGCTATGTGCTGATACTGTCCCTTTATTTGAAAGGAGAGAAAAAATCCTATTAAAATTCTTTTAAGTAACTTGCCATCGTTTGCTTCAAAAAATGAATAATCAAAACACAAAGAATAAAAGGGGATTTTGTCTCCAACGCAGGAAGTATTTTTCAAAGCTAAGTATGCACAACAGAGGCTGGCCATGAGCCTATTGGCATCTGTGTCTTGATCTGAATGAACTTTAAGATGTCTGTTCTCCCAGAGGACATGTACTGTTTAAAAAAAAAATAAAAATCCATGACTGCTTTTAATCTACCTGAAATATGGGATACAGACATAGCATATTTTGTACTTGTTTTATACTATCCATGTTCCTTTTAGCCTGCTGCAGCATTATGAGGATATTTCTGTTCCTATCTCACAGTATATAACTAACATTTCCCAGAGAACTCACCCAGGGCCACATAAAGCCATCTGCTTTTAAGTTAGCAATGAATTCTTCTTACAGATACAGGGTACAGAACAGCTCACACTGTCACTCCAACAAATTACACTGATGTTTACTTAAGTAATAAAGGAATTTGTTCCAAACATTTGGGTTTTATTCCAGCATTTGTTCTCCACATGTGGTTTGCTTCCTCAAGTGTTGATTTTTCATAGCTAAGAGACTTTTTCCTGCCTTTTATCCACCAGGCTAATTGCATTCTTATTCTTTTCTGTTTAACGAGAGCTGACATCCAGCTCAGCGCTCTGTAAAACAGGAAGCGATGTAGTTCCTGTTCCAAGGAGGTAACAGTTTAAACTGACCTCAGATGAATTTGACATATGGAAAATGGACAAATCCAGCCACGTGATTATTTGACTTTTTTTTCTATTGTGAGAGGAAAGTTGTAGAAAAGTCCCTTTGTCCTATCCTCCTGCATCCTGAAATGATCTGTCACCCAAAAGAATAGCCCCTTAACCCAGCTGCCACAAACCAGCTGTTCACAGCCTCCCCACCTGAGCAAACCGATCTTTCTCTGCTGCTTACCAAAGAGATCCCAGATTACCTCCTACTAGGAGGACTTGCTTTACACAAATAAAGCCATGATGAGCCACCTGCCAAATTCTCTGTTTCCCCTTCTAACACTCACAGTTACAACCACCTGTACTAGGCACTCTGTGTCACACACCCCCATGAAGTTATTCAAGAGATAAGGTCAGCTCCATCCAACAACTTACAGCTGCAGTAACTGCCTTCCCCCTAGGCTGCCTCATCTGCACATGGATGTGCCCTCACTTAGCCACAGAGAGATCTCTTGCAAATATCCCAAACTCAGAATTTTGTAACAAATTCCTCTTTGTTATCCTGATCAACATAGGAACTGAGATTTCTTGATGTAGCGTGGCTCTGTTCTCAAGGAAAGGAGACATGTTATGACCATCAGCTTTTCTTCTAATGACTCAAATTAATTATAAGAAAAGCAGCACTTTTTTGAAAATGCATCATGGTATAAAGTGTGTAACGTACTGCATTGTACCTATTTCTAACTAGCCAAGGCAGCAAGACTGAAACACAAAACTCAAGTAAAAGTTTAAAAAGAAAATCTGCGCTCCAAAACCAAAGCATTCCCTCAAATTCCTGCAAGCCAGATCTGCTGAGTCAGGCATCGCTCTGCTCACTGCCTCCAATTCTGGCAAATCTATTTGCTTCTTTTATAGCAATGAAACATGTTTTACTTTTTTCTTTATTATAAACTTCATATCTGAAAGAATTACATGAATTTTACAAAGGAAAGTAAAGCTAAGCTATACCTGCCAACCTGACAGATCTCCAGCTGTCAAATGATTAAAACATTTATCACAGCTGGTAAAATAAAAAAAAAACCAACACAAACAACTAAGAGCTGCAAAGGGTACTCACCAGAGTCCATGAAGAACAACTCATGAGGATTTTAATGTCTAAAGCTGAAATTGCCTCTCACGTGAACTGGGAGTTATGCAAAAAATAAGTAACAAAACTTAACATCAAAATTTGCTCTGTATCACAGCGCTTTGCCTACTTCCTCATCATGAACAGGGCAAATTAATTCTGTCTAATTCAAAGTTATCAGATTCCAAGAATGCACAATGTAAATGAGGTATCTAGGATTTTTAGAAGAGACCCCCCCACACACACCTCACTCACAGAAAAAGGAAAATCAGAAAAAGTATTATATCGTATCTAAAAAATTCTCAGCCAAGTTATGACAGCAAGAAGGTGCTGAAAGTGAAGGAGTAACACAAGACAGATGTCTAAATAAGATGCTGTCTGTTAGATGGGGTAAATATACAACTTCGTACTTTACTCCATCTTCTTAAATACTGCAGGAGAAATAGAAAATTGACTATTCTCTTACTTCCAAGCAGAGAAAGTAGGCTGTGCTAACCTCTGCATTACTCCCTCTACCTAAAATTGATAAGTGAACTAAACACCTACATTTAATCTGGGATTTTTCTGTTATAACGACATTGTATCTGCAAGTGCCCAAACCTGAAAGTCCTGAGCCTGTACAAACCTAGAGATTTCCCTGAAGGCTCAGAGTCTCAGATTTGGATATTCTTTCTCTTGGTTGCAAACAAGCTCCAAAGTTAATTTTGTACTGTTTTTGTTTAATATTCCTGTGCTGTTTACCCCCCCTCAAAAACAATCTCAATGTGCAGGCGAGCACATCTTATTTAAATGTTCACTGGTAAGGACTACTATGATCCACATTAGCTTGTTCACACTTCCAAATTAGTTTGCTTTTTTAATTCAACAGTGGCCAAAATATGTTGTATCTGTGCTCAAAATTCTTGGAAAAGGCAGGTTCTTAGCTTGCATAAGAGACATCTATGCAAAGCTTTTCTGGTGGCATCAGTGATTCAAAAGGAGGAAAAAGCTTGCTAATGAAAGGGTGTATGTGCAACTCTGTTTAGAGGAACAAATTGTTTTCAGTACAGAATTACTGCTGCAATCCTGTAATTCCCCTTTATTTTAAACCCACAAGCCAAATGGCAAGAATTTAGGAAAAAAAGCAGTGGCTGCATTAGCAAATGTTATTTTGTAGAGAGCTAGTACTGCTTTCGTTTGAGATGCACGACTCCTATCTACTACAATCCTTTGGGTAAGTCAATAAACAAGTACACAAGAGGAAACACGATTCGTTATGTAGTAGGTTGTGTTTTAAGAAGTTTTCAGTGGAGCAAGGCATACCTGTCCTATTCAATACCAAACTAAAGCCTTGGAAAAGACGACAAACTGTGGGCTGCTAAAAGTTGATTCATTCAGATATTAAAAATGAGGGCTGAGGACAAAAGCTGCAGGCAGGTCTGAACACTGACTGCCTGGACAGTAAAACAGACAGTTGAAATTCAGTATAAGTAAAGCAATGCATATGCAATAATTAAAAAAGTTTCAGCTTCACAGTGCAGAAATAAGCACTGACTTATGAAAGAATATGAAAGAAACGAAGACTCAGTTTTAAGAGATCTAAGAAAACATCAGCTCAAAACTAGCAGTGATCAGAAAAGCAACTAAGGAAAGAAAAATAAAAGCAGAAAACGCTTTTGTATCTTGAAAACTTTTTAAGATAGGACAATCAGAATGCAGCACACAGGAAGGATCACAGAGGGCCAAAAGGACCAGTGCCTCTCCATTAAATAGCAGGTCGTCTTTAAGCTGTGAATTCTGAAGGTGATAGGGCAAGACTATAGAAAGCAGGAGTGCTTCAAAGCTGTTCACTGTTTCTTCCAGTAAAAAACTCAAAACACACACACCCCACAAAAAAACCCCAACAACAACAAAAAACCCCACAAAAACCCAAAAAAGGTACTAAGAGGTATGAAATAAAACTGCAATGTATAAGATAAAAAGGAAGACATTTAATTCCACATGACGTGAAGGTAAGCTACAGAAACTCTTGACCCAAGCTACAAAGCAGCCAAGGATTCAAAATGGGACTGGACAAGCTCATGAAAGACTATCCACCAAAGACTTCAAATACAGATACACCACTTCTGGCTCAAATTTGTAAGCTGGAAAAAAAAAAAATTAAAATCACTGGCAGTTAGGAAATTATTCTGGGTAAACAGATGTTTGGGACATCTTAATATTCCTCCACGGGTATGAACGCTCAGAAAATACAGCGGGCTAGATCGATTTTTGGTCAGATTCAGTACAGCTCTTCTTACTGCTCAGCAATTTGCTAACCATTCACACAAGATCAGCAGAATGAATTAGCTTATTTTTATTATGATTTCAGTTAAAACAGGGAAGTGAAATTTTATGGTTAAGTTCCTCAGTCATGGCCCACGTGTGAGGATGTGAGATGTATTTATTGGACTGAGATGTAGTTTATGGAGTATCTACGACAATGACTAAGGAGAAAAAAAATGAAGGACTGCAGGAACCCTTCATGATAATCCGTATAAAATAGTCAATTCAGTGCATTAACATGAAATCCACATTTACAAATCTGAGGAAGCGACACACAGAGGAACAGGAAAAGTATATTTAATTTTCTATTAAACTTCCAACCAGAATACATTTTCCCAAAACAGAAGTTAAAGCTTTTACATTACTGATAAGAATTTCATAATGATCAACACCAGATTTTCTCAGGAGAAAACAGGTTAAATGTTGGTTATACTCCCTCTCTGCTCCCCTGGCAAACCTAATTTTTTTTCCAAGGTGAAGTACTATCAAATCCTGTGAATCTCAAAGCAAAGTTCTAGTTCCTACTTCTGGATGTTTTATTTTTTAATTCCAAAGTAGTAATAAGAAAAGTATTTTATAGCAAATTCCTAAAGCGTGTTCTAAAAAAGTGTTAGAGATCCCCTTTACAAGACCATTTTAATTTAAGCAGCAGCAAATGTTAGAATGGAAGTCTGAAAGCATTTGTATGACCTGATTTACAGCTTTTAAAAGATGCAACTCATTTAATTGATAAGTCAAACTATTTATAACCTTCCTCACTCTCTTCCCAGCTAACCTGAACAACAGTAAGCAGCCTCACTCAACTCAAAGTTTTATAAAATTTTTGATATTAAAACAAAAATTGTCACAAATACCCACCATACACCATTTTTAAGAGTCAGTGACTCAAGCTTAGCCTGAAAACCTTTGCCATAGACAAACTGCTGGAATTTATTAAGAGAATTACGGTCTCTAACCACAGAATTTAGGTGAGAGAGGTACAATCAAACCCAGCCTGTGCCATACTATGGATAATGTCTAGTTTCATTCTACTTTTTTGTCAAGAATATCAAGTACTGACAGTTTATTCTAATGAGCTCAAAGTTTAGCTTTGCCTGGCTGAAGTTGTAGATTCTGAAGTTTCATTGCCATGCCCATGTTCCCAGAAACCTTCAATTTGCCTTGAAAGAATGCCTAAAAAGAAAGAAAAATTATATGAAATGCAATACAATATATTACCCCAAATGCACCCCTCCCAAAAGTTATGGGCTATTATGTATGTGCAGGTCCTGGCCTGCAGTTTTATAATTACAACAGTTCTTGCAGACACCTTACATTCATCAACAAAAGTATTTTCTGACACTGGAAGGTAGAACAGTAATCTGAGGAAGTTGCATGCTTATTATATTTGTGATACCTAAAGAGAATAAACTTGGTATTGCTTGTTTTCTTGGATTATCGTAACGACAGATCTGGGGCAGGGCAGAACACACAATGGTTTGGTGATGCCAGCTCACAGAATGAGAGTTCACTATTTCAATTGAAGATGATAAAGCAACAGTGTACAGTAGATGCCGCAACTGATTTCTTACTCAAATTCTCCCCAGCTATGACTGGCTTTGTTACTGACAAATTCAATTTTACAAGTCTAGTTTGTGAAGCAGACATGCTAAAGGTTTGGGTTTTTTCCTCCAGACCTTGTAAAAAGGATGAACTGCATGCACTAAAATATCCAAATTGTAGGTGTAAAGTTGTAATTGCTTCTGAATTTCCTACATGTACATTACAACATTTCTATAATGTGCTTTACCTTCAAACTTCTCCTAGACACGCTTTAGCTTCTGAAAATTCTTATTTACCCTGTGACCACCAGACTAAAAAAATTAAAAGAACGTTACCCAGAGCATTTCAAATTTAGAAGTATGGAACAGCAACTTAAAATTAACTTAAACGTCTGGTTTACTTGTACACTATCGCTGCTTTTGACACACTGAGGAATAAAAAAAAAAAACCATCATAGGCATTCAGTGGATGCTCACCTCTATTTCTCTTTTTTAGCATCAAGATTACTCCTTACACTAATGCCATCTGTGAGCGTAAAGCCCTCCAAACAGAGGGCCAACACTCCTCCTTTCTTAAGTCATGCTACAAACACTAGTTTCCCCCTCTTCTCTGCAAACCAAGCACTATTATATCCCCTTTCGGATTACCTACAGGATGTCTGAGATAATACGTACTTCAGAAGAACAGAAACTGTCTTTTCTTGATTAATCTTACTTTGGCCAATTTGTTCAGAGAAAGTCAAGAATTGTCATTTTTCAGATCAGCCATGGCAGTTTTGGTGGAGGGCGTTTATTTAAATGATTTCAACTTATACACACTCAAAACAAACGAGTCAGTCCTCTTATCATCTCATCTTTGCTATACTTACTGTCTGAGGATTCATTTTGCCAGTCATGAGAGCTAACAGATCAGCGTCAGCCATTGTGATTGTACAATCTGCCTTCTTATCTGTAAGATAAGAGTTGACTATGAAGATTCCAAATGAGATGAAACAGTAGTAGAAGCTGCAATTCCGTCAAGAGTCTGTTGATAGTACAGGTTAGCAAAAGGGTACATGAAGTACATACAAATAAGGGCCATTATAAAAATATCAGCAAGAGATCACCCAACAGCCATCTGTGCCACCTCGTAGCACAGACCACCCCAACAGTGAAGAAAGATGGAACTTTCTGAAAGGTGCGAAGCAAATTCATTCCTTGAAAAGAAATAATCATCTACTTGTAATCAGACAGAATGTTAACTGCAAACATTGACTATCATCTTAAGTTTTATCAAGGTTAAATTCGCTAGTATTGAGATCAACTCAGAATAAATGTTTTCCCCTGTGACACACTCTGAAGATACTCATCACTGAAATTTCAGGCATTTCCTGCCCTCTCCTTCAATGGGAACAACATGTGCATTCTAAAAACACTCATTTGAGTTCATTCAAATACAGACATTTTCCGGATCCTCTTACCAGAAATAAACTGAAAAATTATTTTAATAAGCTCTAACAAAAATATTAACATATATAACAAAGGGCTAAAAACTGCACACATCTTTTCCCACACTCACCTTATTATTAAGCTTAACTCTTTGATAAAATGTTGTCCATAAAACAGAAAACAGTGCTTTTATTTTTGTATTAACTTAGATGAATGGAATTTGAATTCCAAATCAATTCCCCTGGCACGTTTTTAATTAAACACTTTATGATGCAGGTTCATGAATATTCAAGATTCTGAGAACAGACTGTTGTCTTTGGATTTTTGTTTACATTACTAGGATGCATGACTTCAGATATGAGACAAGATATTTTCACGGCAAGGGTAAAAATCCTTTGTTTCCAATACTTTTGTGGGGTTCCCCACCACCACCCCATCTGTGTCTTATTTAGGTCTGCCTTTTTTAAAATGGAACTTGATGTCAGCTGGTGCAGTATTGAAATTAGCCAAGTTTTATTGCTTAATTAGCTGCAGAGGAGAAGTAACTTAACAAGATAGACCAGCTTTCTACCTACCAGTGTCTCCAAGAAAGCAACTGAAGAAACAGCTACAAATTACATTTCTGGCCCAAATTTTAAGAGGTGAGAAAAACAAAACCCCTGAAGTTTTAATTTTTTTTATTTTATTTTTTAAAAATTCTGATTCCTGTAAGAGTCATATGACAGATCTGTCTGGAGTCTCTAAGCAAACATGCTATTACCTAGACAGAATTCAGAGTAGATGTTGTTTCATTCTTGGTCCAAAACATCGTGGATTAAAAGTGTCAGTAATAAGAAGTTTAAAATTAAGGTAGCTCTACACCACTTCTGCTCAGGTCACTACAGCTTAAACAGAATATGAATTTATATTCTTTTCATTAGTTTTATGTGTTTTCTGCAATGACATAATAAAATAGCACTGACCTGAATTAACTGCCACAGAGCCTTTACCATTTTTCACATCTACTATCCAAGTTGCTTCTTTCCCACCAGGACCATCTTTTATTTTGAAGGCAAAGACTCCGCCAATTTTCTTGACAAATTGCTCGCCGTCCTGTAATGACCATGTAATATGCAAATTATTCATTTACTTCAAAATAATTTTAAAATATTTTGAGTTAAACAGGAAGTAATTTAAAAACCTTTACCCTTTCTACTAACATAGAAATATCTGTTTCCCCCTATTAGGCTTCATTTAAACAACCATTTAGAAAAAAACCAAAACCCACAAATATGACTATCTATATTAAAATCTATGAACTATGAAAAATTACCACTCTCTTAATAGTCTTGTCTTGATGTAAATGAAGTAAGTCAAGATGATAAAATGTGATTTCTTCTTCTAATCACACTTACAAAACAAGAAACAAACACAAACTTAAAGTTTCTTGTGTTAGTTAGCAAGCTCCTCACATACAATATAAACTTGCCTTTACTGAAATACCCTTATGCAGGTAGCAACTGTCTGAAAAAAAGTAATTTAAAATCATGGCCCAGCATAGAAAGATCTCTGACACAGCGAAATTCCAAGCTGTAACATCTGTTTCAATGAGAGGTAGTGAGGAAGTGACTGATGCTACTATATTCCCATCAGGTTTCACACATGTTCTGTCATAAATTAAAATCCTGTCGTAGGTAAAAGAAGTAGTCAAATACCTCTTGGAGCTTCTTTTCAATCTCCTTGAAGACCAAATGTGACTTAAATCCATCAACAGCTGCGCTGAGAGGCACAGCCGCAATACGGCCAGTGCTGAAATGAAAAACCCATTTATTTACATACCTTTAATCACATTTTCAGCATCTTAAAATTATCATGAATAGACCTAACCCCAGCGAGAACAGCCACACTGAAACACTTTAGCAATACAGACAACTATATGATAGTGAAGTGAAGCTTACTCTCTCATGGGCATGACAGCATGAATTACAATCACTTCAAGTATCTAGATGTTTTTGCATGTATGGACAGGACGCTAATTTTATAATGAAAGTAAATCACTAATCTTGTTAAGATAAATCAGCAAACACTGTTGCCACACCTTGTGGGAAGACAGAGAGCAGCATATGCACCATCTCAGAGAAATACCACCCTTTTTCTTTTGGCAAAACAAATCCCCTTTTCCCTCCCAATTCATGCAGGTCTCTTAACTGTCCCAAGAAGTACTAAGCATTATTCCTGATTCTCTGGAGATGTCACCCCGCATGGTGTGACAGCAGCATGAAACCTTATTCTTCATTTCTGCAGAGGCACCCAGAGCCAAAGTAAGTATAGAGATGTCCAAAGAAATGGCAATTCAAGCATCAGGAAAAACAAGTTTACAATTATTACCATCTCTTGGCAGCAGAGTTCAAAACTGTGGTCAGGTTTGATATTGTTGAAGAGACAGAATCGCTTCAGAAATGTTGCTAGAACCTACTTGTGTGGTACTAACACTACCCTACAGATGTATGCCAGGGTAGCAACAGTAAGGACTGTCTCATCTGAAGAGGACACATCAATTTTGCTAATAAACCAAGGCTGTACTAACAAGATGTAAAGTGCCAAAAAAAAAAAAGAAAGCAAAACTGTTTCAAAGACTAATCCAAAATGGATCAAGTCCTGCTGTCATTTACCTTGATGTACATTCTTGGCAGCTCTTATGAAAGCCACTAATTACAGGCTAGATCTGAATCCAATGATTAAGTCTACATGCATTGCTGCAGAAAAAATGGCATGAAGTATCTTCACAAGCATGAAACACTACCACCTTTCCCTTAATTGCACAACACACAACATCATTCAATTACATAAGCGGTGTCTGAACAGATCAGCCGCACTGTTTCATTCCAAAGTCTGATATACATTGGTGCAACTCCTTGTGTCAGGTACCTCTTGCACACAAAGCCTTTGGGAGAACTAAAGGCTTTTAAGCTTCTCTAAGGTAAGATGTAACTGGTATTGCTAAGACTTCTCTGGTCTGAGTTGTACCTAAAAAAGAATTTTAAAAATTCTCAATACCAATGAAGGTGAAGTGAGCTGTAGTAAATCAGACTTCTTTCTTCAGGAGAAATATCATCTATACATGTAAAACTTTTCCTGACAGAAAGGCACTACTTCTAGCAGTACCTCAAGGTTAACAGTATACAAAATAGCAACAGAGTCCCTGTTACATAAAATCACAATATTTTTAAAGACAAAGTTCAAAGCAATGGAAAATAGTATATTCCCTGTAACAGTCTTTCCTCTCCGATTTAAAACTGCGTACCAACACCCACCGCCAAGTTTTGTGAGCATGTTTGAAGACAATCCATGAAGACACATGATTTTTTCCTGTATAACACCTATTTTCTCATATGGTCTAACCTCTTACAGATTACAGAAGTGATAGGATTATCACCTCTGACACTGTACTACAAAAAGTTACTGTTGCAACCCTTCAAAGTTCAATTGCTTCTCTCATTATCTCTTCCACAGATTATACTGTCACCTCCCAGGAACAGAACAGGTCTAGCAAAAACAGAAATTAGAAGTATGACTTGGGAGGAGAATATTTTTTCTGTAATTCCAGTACATAATGAATTTTACTGTTCACAGGTTATTAGAGCACATATAAAGTACTGGCATCGAGCTTTAAAACCAAAACCATAATACCCACAAAGAGTAGCTCAATGTTTCTGAGCAAAGTTGAAAGCGAAAATACAAAGGGAACTGTGTATTAAAAAAAGTCTCTCCTGAAATTCTGGTGTATTTGCAAATTTTAAGTATTTTCTCTCAATTCCTGTCCTTCCTAGCATAGATTGCAAGTCAGCTTCATAACAGGGTTATCCTCTTACTCTGAAGGACACTACAATTTCAAGTGCAAATTCTTTAGCCAGGACTGGATGAGCGACATCCCTGAATTCTAATGAGTATTTAGAATACCACATGTAACACACACAGCTGAAAGCAATTCTGCATGAAACCAACCAAGTAACAATTTTAGCAGTGCATGCAGTGGGTATCTCTATTCCCATGGATGTCTTGCTGTTTTTGGCGAGTCCCCAGTTTCAATTCATTTTAATGTGCCATGTTTTGTTCTTGGAAGGGGGTTTTTGTTTTGTTGGGTTTTTTCCCTACAAACATTAGACTTTTCCTTACAGGAAATCATGCGAGCCATTTTTATGGGCCAGTTTGCTCCTTTCAATAACTTGTAACACACAGCACATATTGTTTATCAGGATTAAGCTATAATCTCTGTATACACCTGCAGTGCTGTAGGTACACAACAGTTCCAACTGCTGAGCAAGTTTTAGTTTACAGCACAATGTCTTCCTTGCTCAGAGGCAAAGAATAATTCTAAAAAAAAAAAAAAAAAAAAACAAATTTTGAAAGACAAAGATATGGGAGCACAGTCAACACAAAGTGAGCTTAGCTTACACCACTACTGAACCCACAGGGAAAGTTTCCAAAGACAGTATAACCAAGAGCTGTATGCGAATGCTGAACGCGCGTTTTCATTCAGCAGTGCAATTTCTTGCCCTACAGAGAGACAGTCTGCGAGGCGACGATTTTCTAAGGTCTTTCAGCGCGGGCAGCGGTGTCTTCCTCCTCAAGAGGCCAGCTGCACGCAGAGGGCAGGCCCTCCGCTGCCCCACCACTTCATTACGCAGCGGAACGGGCCCGCCTCGCCTGTCCCCGGCGCTGCGGGCGGCCCCGGCCCCGCGGGGCGCTCACCTGGCGGCTCCGGGGAAGCCCATGCCGTAGAGGGTCACCACCACGGCCCCGCCGAGGCCCAGGTTGTGCTGCAGCGCGACCTTTGCCCCGGGGACCTGCCTCCGCCCGGCCAGACCGCGCAGCTGCCAGCAGAGTTCGGCGCACTGCGCCAGGCCTGAAAAATCGAGCACAGAGCTCAGCTGGGGAAAGCAGAGAAGGCGCGTGCTACAGGCGTATTCCATAAACCTCCTCCCCCGGTAAGATGCTAAGTGAATCCATGCAACAGGATTTGAGAAAGTTAATTATTGACAGCTGAGATATCCCGAAGTGTATTTTCTTGGGAGGCCCAAAACGAATCATAGAATCGTTCAGGTTGGAAAAGACCTTTAAAGATCATCGAATCCAACCGTTCACGCTGGCCACCACTAAACCGTGTCCCTCAGCACCACGTCTACATGGCTTTTATATACCTCCAGGGATGGCGACTAAACCACTTCCCTGGGCAGGCTGTTCCAACGCTTGACAACCCTTTCAGTGAAGAAGTTTTTCCTAATATCCAATCTAAACCTCCCCTGGCCCAACTTGAGGCCGTTTCCTCTTGGCCTATCAGTTACTACCTGGGAGAAGAGACCGACCCCCACCTCTCTACACCCCCCTCTCAGGCAGTTGTAGAGAGCGAGAAGGTCTCCCCTCAGCCTCCCTTTCTCCAGGCTGAACACCCCCAGCTCCCTCAGCCGCTCCTCACCAGACTTGTGCTCCAGACCCCTCACCAGCTCCGTTGCCCTTCTCTGGACACACTCCAGCACCTCAATGTCTTTCTTGCAGTGAGGGGCCCAAAACTGGACACAATATTCAAGGTGCGGCCTCACCAGTGCCGAGGGGGGATGATCACTGCCCCAGTCCTGCTGGCCACACTGTTCCTGACACAGGCCAGGCTGCTGATGGCCTTCTTGGCCACCTGGGCACACTGCTGGCTCATATTCAGCCGGCTGTCAACCAACACCCCAGGTCCTTCGCCTCCAGGAAAAGTGAATTCCTTTTCATTACAGCCCTGGTTTTCAGATCACACTTACCCTTGGTCTCCCCCTGTTTCTGCAATTGTGACCCACTCCCACCACACACACACAGTTCTTCCTCCCTCCACCACCCACAGACCTCCACCCCTTCCTCTCCCTTCCCCTTGACAACCATGCAGGACTTCAGGCAAGTCAGAGGAGGAATCTGCATTTTATGTACTGAATTTTATGGACCGAATTTTATGCACTGCCAATTGAAACATCACAAAGAGGATGATTAAGAAGTTTTATAATCCCAGACACAGATGAGAATTAACAGATTTCATTCACACTCTCCCAGCCCCAAGGAGAGAACACATACCGTGGCACAACCTGCCCTGGAACAGTTTGGAAATTTAAGACGACTTACATGACCTCCGATGAGCACACAGCTAGCCTCAAGACTGTTTTATAGTGAAATTAAGCTGACAGTCTGTTGTCATTTTCTGCAATTTAATGATTCTTCCCCCCATCCCATGGCAATAGAGAGAGGCACGAATACCAGTAATTGCCTCTACATTTATCACTCTCTGACAAAAATTTAACACAAGCCTAGCAATATAATACTCATCCTGTTACAGAAACCCACAGTCTCATTTACCTGCAATGTGTTTCCTCCAAAGTTTCCTAATACTTCCCCCCCTACACTAAATGCAGATTATCCAGCTGGTACAGCTGTTTAGATTAAGGTTTGTTGTTTTACGAGGTTTCCTCAGTTTTCTAACAACCTCACATTTCCAAACAAGGAAGGTGAATTATCTTCACAAATCCAAACACATTTTATCAAAGAGCCAGGTCATTTTGGAAGTAAGTGTAGCAGTTTAAAGAAAACAAACAAACAAAAAAGAAAACAAAACAGAAAGAAAAGGAAAACCTATGTTGCTGGGAAACTAACTGAGCTTCTGTTGTAAACATCAGATGAATATTTTGACATCTAAGGCTTAGCAGAAATAGCTTTTGACCCAGCTAACAAGGGTACATGCTATTCAGATGCTGTAAAAATCTCCTAAACCTGAATTTTAAAGGATGACAACATACGAACATAGTTATTCAAACTACATTCAGCAGAACTTGTACTATTGAGCAATTACTTAAAAAAAGTTAAGCTGTTTTGCAGATGGCTTTAATAACAACAGAAAAAAAAAAGGCACCATAAAATTAAATAAGTGCTAATGATCAAATTCACACTCCAGGCCTTTTGGTTTGAGCAATCCTACACCGTTAATGCTTGCATAAGCTGGAAGTCAGAATCAACCCCAGAGCTTCCTTCTAATCTTATGAAGCCCTCATGTTTTGTATGGACAAAGTTAAGTGGGAAGCAACTGCCTGCTCAAGAGCTGTATCTCTTATCTAACCCACACAACTAAATGAAATGGTTTTGCATACCTGTAGCACCAAGTGGATGTCCCTTTGAAATCAAGCCACCACTAGGATTAATAACCCATTTTCCTCCATAAGTATTGTCTCCTCTGTCAATTAGGTCACATGCTCTTCCTGTAAAACAGTATTTATAAAAGAAAAATGTTCCTTTTTTGGTTTTAAGTGATTTTTCAATTCTACTGTCATTTACTGAAGATGCTGCATGTCAGTCAAAACCTAGGAAATACTACACCACAAATTTTACAAAGAGCAGAATGAAATTAGCCAAACTACATTAATGAGACTTGCTTATACCACTGGAGAAAGCATAACACAGAAAAGAAGTAGAAGGGCTAGTGTTTGATACGAAAGTTTTTTTAAATTTGCTGTTGAACTATTTTGTTGATATACAGTATTATGATATAATCAATATAATGAAGCTGTTCGTTATTTTATTAATGAAACTGCAGTGATAATCATGCTTTTTGTAAAAGAGGAGCTAGTCATAACTTGTGACCCCCAGGACACGGAGGTCCTGGTGAACACCAAGTTGAACAGGAGCCCTTGCCACAAAGAGGGCTAAAGGTACCCTGGGCTGCATTAAGACATTAAGATAGTAAATAAAACCACTCGTAAGACTAATGCTTGGGATTGCTTAGCTTTCCATACTATTAGTTCCCATGCCTTTAGCAGACAGTTTTCCCTTTTGACCGGTCCCTTACTCCTTGATTCTTGTACCAGCTCCTTCAGCCTATGTTATTAACACTAAAGTCTAAAAGAGATCTGCCACATTTCCTGTATTTTTAACTTACTTCTGCCATTAAATAAGAATACCAGCTTAGTCTTGCACATCTAAATCCACAATGTGGTTTATGCTGTTTCACTAATCTCTGTGTCTAATTAGTCTACCATTTCAAGATAGGTTTCACATACTACTAAGGTCAGACTGACTGCAAGGTGGTGAGAATTGCACTATTAAATTAACATACACAAGACTTATTGGTCAAGTAGAGAAGTACCATCAGGATTCTTCTGTATCTTCAATTAAAGGAATGAAGCTAAAAAGGTTAATGTACCTACTTAAATAATGTCAAACATTTACCATTTTTAGCAGATAGCATAAAAACACAGCAAAGAAGACAGTAAAAAGCAAGCATCTGAAGACCTACAAACACATAAAAAGTCTTCCTAAAGATCTGTGAACTTCTCTGTTTCAGTGAGAAAGCTTAGACTTAATACAATACACCATCTAGTGATAGAGTATGGTATTTTCTCAAAATTAGTTAAAAACAAATTAGAGAAAGATTACATCAGATGATTATTTAGGCAAAGCAAGAATACATTTAGAGTTTAAAATGTATCAAATACTGAAGTAGCAGTTCAATGCATTATTTATGTGAAATCAAACAAAAAACTCTTCAGTAGAAAATTTTAATAGTTTGATTTACATACGCAGAACGAAACTCCATTGCCACTTAACTTGTTGTAAATCCACTCACTTCAATGAAATTAAACTAATCTGGACAGATTGTGCATTGTTATCCAGTTGGCACGTTGACAACTTGCCAACAACTCTGTATCTTCAAAGGCAACAATGTTTCAAGATTTTAAAAAAGTCCCATCAAAGATAAGTAACATGGTAAAGCCCTCTATAGGCAATTCTTGTCTGATTTTGATTTCCTTACAAGGAAATACAAAGATGGAGGGAAATCTTGGGGTAGTTCAGTATGTAGCCCTGAAAAAGGGGCGTAATACTGAAAAAGATCAGAAGAGTCCTTGATTTCCTTGCTCTGTTCACTTAAAAGAACCATCCCTGCACAAGCTAGCTGTATGATTTCACGTAGCTGTCCAACACTTTAATTTGCCTCCTCTATTTTTTCAGAAATCACAGTAGCACGCTCTTTTGTTAAGCTAATTCTAGAGTTTACAGGTCTTACTTATGTTACTACAGTGGTAACTTGCTTTTCTCTCTTATGAGGTTAGCTAATAGGATTTTCAAATATCTGTCCAGTAGACAGCTCAAAGTTCTAATTATATGAACAGATAAAAAGATATTTTTAATGCTTTCCACTTCAATAAAACAACAATCTCCAATGACGCTATTACCTTCTGGACAGAGTCCCAGAGCTTCATAGGTAATGAACTCATTAACTGAGAAACAGTCATGAAGTTCGATCACATCAACATCTGTAGGTTTTAGGCCTGCTTTTTCAAAACATTTTTCAGCAGCTTTTTTAGTCATATCATAGCCAACCTGCAACAAGAAGAAACTGTATGTTAAAATATCATTACATTAAAATATCATTAAAGAAACAGAACTAGCAATTTAATTTCTACACTTAATTTTAAATGTGCTTCTATATATCCTGTAAGTGAGGTAGCATTCTAATTTATTTTAAAGCATCACATACCACAGAGTTTAATATTCACACAGTATGAATTGTATAGAAAGAAAGAACATATTCTAAGTCTCATTCTTGGCACGTGGAAACTTTTCTGGGGAATATCCTCTATTTTCTCAACCTTGCTCACAAGCCAAATTGCTCCTTTGCATGACTCAGACCAACACCCTTGAAACAAATCCTCAAACCGTCTTGCTACATTTTTGTATCAGCCATCTAAATAGAATTGTATTTGAAACCCAAATAGAACAGTAGAAACTTTTGGGTATTCTAATGGTTTGACTTACATTCAATTGCTTTAGTCAATTTGCAGTAGGATCCAAATTTTGTAGTTCGGGTCTCTCCCTTCATTCTACTTAAGCAATTACCAGATTATACCCAACAGGCTATTTCAGCTTCAGTATTACACAGAGATAAGTAAAATTGTTTAAATTGTTTCCTTACTCTTAGAAACAGAAAAATTAAAGAAATCTTTTCCTTGCTGTTCAAGTTGTTTAAAAAGCAGCCTTTAAGTAATTTATTAAAAAGTAGGTCTTTGATAGCCTGTTTATAAGTTTCTTACCGTTATTCTACAACCATACTCTATTCTACAACCATACTCCACCTGCCCAAATGAAATTACTTTTACATTTACCCCTATAATTTGCTGGCTTACTGACATGGAAGTGTCTAGAGTATCATGAGGACTTTCAGGTACTAAAAAAAAAAAAAAACCTTAAGGAATAGAGAATTGTAAACCTACCATCTTCATACAACTGTTTTCTTCAAATGTGCTTGGATAATCAGTAGCCATCACCTGGGCTAGAATTTCCACAGCTTTTGGCTGCAACTTATGCCTTTTCACAAACGCCTCACTAGCCAAAATTGCAGCTGCGGCACCATTTGATGTTGGACTGATTGAAAGAAAAATAATGATGTCATCATTCTGAATTAGTAAGGTCAATCTTCAATAGAACTATCTTCTAATACAAACAAACAAAAAAAAAAAAAAAGGACAAACAAAAAACTACTTTCTTCGGCTGATGCCACTGAAACTAAACTCTATCAGTGTTTGCTGGACACTTTCAGTAATATTTATAACAGGCATTTGAAAACTATGATATCAAAATAGAAACATAGCATTACAGTTTTTCAATTTAGGAAAAAATCAAAGCTTCTACTTGGCTAGAAGTGTTGTTAATAACAAGCCTTTCAGGAGCGTATAAGAAAAGCTGAAGAGATGAATTAACACTTAACAGCAATGGATGAACATTAGTAAGAGAAATACAGTGATGTGAAAGCTCCAAAGTACAAAACGTATTTCACCTTACTGCATTATGCTGTGAACACGTATCTAGATAGCGTTTGGTCAAGACAGATATTCCACATCTGTTTCATTTATTATAAGTTTTACTTAAAATAATCAGTAAATTTTAATTTACATGCAAACAGACTTTTATTTAAATAGATGTCCTACCATATTTGTCTTAACATCAAGATTTATTTCACAATGCTAAGTCTTCTCCTTACCAACACTGTAAGACAGTCAAGAAATCAAAAATTTTGCGAGAATGCAGAACTTCATCTAATGTGTACTCCTTTTGGAACTGGGAATACCTACAAAAAATACACAGATGCGATCTTAGTTTTAGCACAACCTTTAGCAGACTTACTAGTATCACACTATTAGACAGCTACAGAGCTGTTTTTACAAAGCGTAAGGAACTGGATATAGAATTTATGCTGGGTATAATTCTCATTCCATAATAAGGAACATACTCTGCAAAGTATTTCTAAAAATAATACTCAGTTTTGCACGAATTTTGTAACAGCAACGTACGTTCAATATAGAGGTAGAGTACATTACTCACGGGTTGTTAGTTGAATGGCTATGATTCTTCCATGCAATTTTTGCAAAGTATTCTGGATTTGTCCCTGGAAGGGGAAAGAAAGCTGTGTTGAAATACTTTGTTTACCCAAACAGTGCTAACATAGCATTTTAAATATTGTGTCATAAGAATTTGACCTTTACAAGCATCTTTACAAGAGACTCATTGTTATCAAGGGTTTCTTTAGGACTCAACTTAGGTTGAACATCCTACCTGGATATTTAACACTTACTAACATAAAAGAAACGAAAATAAGTCCATTTTATTTGAGGTATTATTAAATTACTGGAACTTGAACTCTCATTTTCCTATCAGTGCAAAACAGCTGTAGTGAAATACTGGAGTCTAAGTCTTCCATATACTAGTCTAAAACTGCATGCAAATAAAAGACGCTCAACAGGCCAACCTGTTACCTTTTTTGGTAGCCAGTTCCCTTATCTGGTGAGGGGGTAGGAAACAGCAGTGGCAGCAGCCTAGTACTATATATTGAATCAAATACCCGAAGGCTTTTGTCAAACAGTTCAGTCCCAAGCCCATCTACCCATCCTAAGACACAAGTTAAAAATGCAGGAGGTTTTGCAATGTTATGGCCCAGACCTTACAGAGGCACAAACCGTATTATTAGCATGATTACCAGACACTCTGTATCACAGCCTTAATTATGTCTCCTGATGGTTTTGTTTACCTACACATCGCCAACTTTTCTGTAGATAGCTCTTTATCCAAATATATTCCTGTATGTGTTAGCTGTAGATGCTGCAGTTGTAGTACTTAAGTAAAAGAAAGGCCACTGAATTTTCCAAAATGAAATCCTATCTTTTAAATCACTTCAGTAAAAGAGGACAATGAAAAAATGTATTTTAACATACCATATTTCTCCATGTGTTCTTTGCCAGCATTTGCAAACATCTGAGGTGCTACTGGAGCACTTGCTAAACCATATTTATTTATCATAATTTCCAAATGTTTGTCCATTGGATTAGTTCTGTCTGAAAACTAAGAAGAAGAGAAAAAGTTATAATTTTTTTTTTTTTTTCAACACAACGTCATCACAAAAGTGCCATGGATTTCAAGCAAAATAGAGGGTTTCCTGATATTTTAACAGTTCCACTGGACAGTACGTTGCACTTCAGTGACGTTTCAAAGCATTCATAATTTCTCAACTGTAAGGAACAGTAAATAAGCAGAAAATGCTTAACATTATAATCACTCCACTGATTCATGGCGAGGATCACTCCTACGTGATTCTATCACATTTAGTATTTTCAGTAGAAGACTTCAGGTATTTTTTATGTCATCTTAAAATCCTACAGTTAATATCGTTCAAAGTTATAAAATTAATACTGTAGTAGTATTTTCAATGAAGCTTAAATGCAATATCATAAAGCATGTTAAACATAACTCCTACTCTTTTCGATCAGTTGCTAAATTTAACGTTTCTCACACAAATCTGCGTATATTATCAAATTTGGCAGTTCTGTAGTTAAACCACATATGGGCTCTAATATTACTTGCCATAAGGCAAAATACAAAACAAAAACCCCCACACTTCTCCAGTAAAAACAAAGAAGAGACAAGAAAGAAAAGTTTACCAAAGTCCTTAATTGTTGGGAAAGTGCATTAACTGGTCAACTGAGTAAGCACCAAAAGCCAGAAGACCCAGATTCTTTCTTCACTTTGCTGTGTCACTTTGGGAAAGACGCTGCAATTGCTCAATGCTCCTATATTCTATCTGGTATTTCCATTATTCCCTATTAACCCTGCCTTTAACGTATTATTGGCAAATTAATAAAAGCATGACATACTACATAAATTCTAAAACATTCTATACAAAATTTGTACATCATAGCTCCAATCAAAATCATGTAACTAATTAGAAGTTTTCATGGTTCAAAATAATGGTTTATTTTGTCATCATCTACAGCAACATCTTAAAGCAACTGGTGTTTACAAAAATATGTCTCAGAGAACGAGGAGGTGTATTTCATCTATGAATACAATGAAACATATGAAGTGTTTCAGACACTTACACCTGAAGCAAGGGATCCTTTTGCCATCCTCTCAAAGCCAAGTGCCAAAACACAGTCCGCCAAACCTTAAAAGAAAATTTGTAGCTATTTAAAATGCAACGTAATTATAAATAACATTATATACTAACAACCACTCAATTACAAGAAATATACGTAACACCTACCTCCTGCTCTTCCTCCCTTCTTCATTTTTGAAAGAGAGTCAAATTGGGATGAGAATGGTACTGACACAAACATACTGATACTGAAGAATTGGGAAATCACTACAGGGTTTGGGTTTATTTTTAAACTGATTGGCAGCAATCATCTTAAACGACCAAGCACTTATTTCTCTGCTAGAAATACTAGAATAATCATACAGAATGTGACTACAGTTTTCATTATAAAAACACAACATTTAAGTGCAAGAAAGTATCGAAGTCCACAAAGGAACTACGGAAACACTCTTCCGTCAGTTCAAAACACAGTCTGTCACAAGGTGTTGCTCTCTTCCCCTCCCTTCCAAAAGTGCGTTAGTCGAACACTTGTGTTCACTTCAAGTTAAAAAAAAAAACAAACCTAAGTTTTTTAGCAGATTCTTCTCTCCTTTTCATCCTGCAGAGTCTAGTGTCTTGCATTACTACAATGCAACGTGCTCTGCACTGCTCTGAACAATTCTTCCAGAAAAAAAGAATTAACTGGCTTATTACTTACTATGTTCATACAGCTTATGACACAGAAAAGGACATTTATATCCATATGCACCATCTTCTGCAACACAGACATAGTCTCTTAGGTGCACACATAGTGCTCTAGTTCAAAGTGATAGTCTTAACTCTTTTACGTGCTTGGTCTTCCATTTGTATATACAACTGACCAATCTCTTCAGCTGAGTGAGGCAGAAAACACAATTTTGCCTACGAGGACAGGACATTTTCAACACATAGTGCTCACATTCATTAGTTCCATTCTTCAATCAAGTTATATTTATAGAAATAGAGAATATGTATCACCCAGTCCCAGAGCGCAACAACTCACCTCCTTCTACTAATTGTCTGGCCATGAACAAAGCAGTTGATCCAGTTGCACAGTTGTTGTTAACGTTAATAATAGGAATGCCAGTTAAACCCAAACCATGATAGATAGCCCGTTGTCCACAGGTCGAGTCACCTTTATACAGAGACACAACATTAAAATAAGGTACATCTCAAACTTTACTAGCAAAAAGAAATGCCACCAAGTATGTGCAATGATACCACTTAAACTGTAGACTTGAACTTTTGAACTGTCATCTTGAGTATGCCGCTCAAGTATCCACTGTACAAGAACCTTAGAAAAAAGATGAAAATCATCAGATTTTAGAAACAGAATTTTATCCTGCTTCTGTGATAACAGGCCATGAATCCACAGAAAGTAACTGGACTGGACAGAAACATCTTGGAATGGCGTGGCTTGGAAGCTGCTACCGGTATCACAGCTGACTGACCCTCCATCAGTTGCCATAATACAGTCATCAATCAAGAAACAGGAAGAAAGCAGATGGAAAACTCTCTTTGGAATGGAAACAGATTTCCCCATAATAGAAATCTGATTTTGACTGCTTTGGGAAATACACCAGGCATCTGTGAATTGGAGTGCCAGGAAAAGGTTCAAACCAGTCACTTAACACATCTCCTCTCACTACAATAAGTAGTGACTGCAAGTTAAAAGCTTCTCCTGAGGGTGTCAACTAGAAATCCACTTGAGGGTTGTGCTGATTTTGGCTGGGATAGAGTTAATTTTCTTCACAGCAGCTAATATGGGGCGATGTTTCAGATTTGTGCTGAACAGTGTTGATAACACAGGGATGTTTTAGTTATTGCCGAGCAGGGCTTACGCAGCATCAAGGCCTTTTCTACTTTTCACCCCACCCCACCAGCGAGTCCACTGGGTGTGCGGAAGAAGTTGGAAGGAGACACAGCCGGGACAGCTGACCCCAACTGATCTAAGGGATATTCCATACCATACGACATCATGCTCAGTTTATAAATCTGGGGGAAGATTGGGGGGGGATGGGCAAGGGGAGGGAATGTTTGGAGTTATGCCATTTGCCTTCCCAAGTAACCATTACTGCCACGAATTACCTACTCAACTGCCTTTATCTCAACCCACAAATTTTCTCATTTTACTCTTCCAATGCAGGTACACCTCTGAAGGCATTGTGGCCCATGGACAAGGCCACGCTGGAAGAGGTGCGCCTCAAAGCAACTGTGGCTGTGGATGAGCCTGTGCCGCAGCAGGTACACCCCTGAAAAGACTGTGGCGCGTAAATAAGGCTCCGCTTGCAACAGAGGGGGACTGCAGTTGTCTGTGGATAAGTCCAAGCTGGAGCAGGGGCAAGGGGAGGAGTTCATTGCAATGTTAAACCCGATAACCTGGCCCAAAGGGACCAGGCGTGGAGATTATAATGGCAACATCTTTAAATTGTTGTAACCCAGGATTTGAGTTGCATATTATGGGAATTACTATAGCAGGAGTCCCTTGTTGCTAGCCAGGCTCGGAGCAAGGGGAGGAGTTCATTGCAATGTTAAACCCTATAACCTGTCTCAAAGAGACCAGGGGTGGACATTATAATGGCAATACCTTTAAACTGTTGTAACCCATGATTTGAGTTGCATTTTATGCGCATTACTATAGCAGGAATCACCTGAACCAATGGAGGATGAGCCTTACAAGAAGCCCTGCAAGTGCAGCACTGACCTGACCTGAGCTGGCTTTGGTGCCCAGTAACTCCGCGCAACACACATAGATCTAGGATCACTAAAACTAGTAATTTTTTTAAAAGCTTGAGACAGTTCTACAAACTGACACGATTAAATATTTTAACTTGAAATTGATGGGATCCCCATACTTTACCCACACAGATGTCTGCACATCACGTATGTCACATCCCAATCAAATGACATTACTTACCATAAACATAACCCACACATGCCTGCTGCACTGCTGAATAAGGAATCCCAGCATCAGCTAAAGCCTTCTGGCCTAAAAAAAGTTTAAAAGTTGAAAAAAAATTTAATAGTTGAAGGAAAAAAAAAAAATCCACCACCCAGCTCTCACACCCATAACAAGCAAACCTAGAGCAGTATGTACGATTCATGCATTCACAAACAAGAGAGTGTGCTATACAAATTCCTTATTACATGATGTGAATGGTTAATATAGTCCTGCATCTTAATTCTCATAAGGACAATTTTGCGGTATTTTGAGTTCTGAACACGAAAAATTCATCTAATCAATTCTGTGCTCATGCACAAAGGTTGTTTGTCCCAATGAAAGTATGTTGGAATAATACAGGTAGGTATACAATTATTTAAGTGTCTGGTTCAATTTTAAGCTATCTTCTTGACTTCAGTACTAGAAGGCAGTGAGTTGAACAGGTCAGTTATGGATTTTCTGAAAGTATTCTTTTTTACCAGCTTCTGATTTGCTTTTTATCTGTATCTATTTACTGAACAGTAGCTGTTCCTTCATATGTATAATAAAAAGATTAACTGTATAAATAGATTATACTTATATAACTTAATAAAAAGATTAAAATAAGTTTCAGCAAACTAAATGCTTTATTATTAAATATAAAATATATACAATATATAAATAATATACATAATAAATATCTTTATTATTAAATTACCTGCCTCCTTAGCCATGTCAGGATAATCAATGCTCTTCTCACTAGGCTTTGCAAACTGACAAGAAAAAAAGAAAAGGGAAAAAAAAACAAAACCACAAGAACAAATCAGAGATATAATACCTCTTTTGCTCAAATTGGTATATTTAAAAGCGTGTATTTAACTTAGAAACAGGTTTGTGAATGATCAGTTTTAAATAATGCAAACAATGCAATTGACCAGAAAGTGCATGCACAAAATCTCAACAGTTCCCAAGTGCTACTGACAGACCCCACAATGTCTAAAAACAGGAAATAGTGCAATTTTATGGAAGCTGAAGATCATTTATGCTCAGTCTTAAAGAAGATTCATGACTTGTATAGAAATGGACAATAACCCTGTCCAAAGGCTGTGGGTGAGACAGAGAGTAACTACCACCTTCACTGATTCATAACAATACATGACATAACCTTCACTAAGGCTTTGACAAATACTTTCCTTCCACTTTATTTTGTTATACTCTTATTTGTAACAAGAAAATGCTTGTTCTTTGTACGGAACTTAGTTGTACATAAGCCTCCTATTCCCAAGCCTTATTCCACTTTGTTACACATCATATTGTGCCTTACCCCTCACCGTTGGGGTGGAGGTGGTATTTCTATTTCCTTTGTAGTATGACTCATTAGAGTCTACCAACAAATACACGTGGTTTCGTTAATGATGTAAAAATGCAAGAGTGTCACTGATAAAAACCCCTCACACTAACTACTTACAGTTCTAGTAATTATTTGACATTCACTGTTAGCATACAAAAGCTAATTTGCTACCTCCTTATGCTCACCTCCCCAACTCCAGTCTTTTGCAACACTTAGCTGTACTTTCTGTAGTGCTTCCTCTCCTTAATTTAGAGAGAGAACCTTCATACTGAAGGTATTAAGAGAAATTAGTCAGTGATTTGATCATTGTAAAAGTCTGCCAGAGTGACTGACGTCTCTTGGGCTAACAAAGAGGGAAAGAGAGTATTGATAATTTCTCAATCACACTGAACTTCTGAAAAAGAAAGGTATGGTCTGTGGAACTGACAATTACACACATTGGAAACATGGACTGTTATTTTGAGAGGGTATACCAGTTTTTAGCAGACATTACATCATTATGATTAAAAAAAGAGAAAGGATATAATCCTAAAAGACTTCATAATAAAATTCTTAAGACACACTCTGGTAACTGACAAGCTTTAGTTGTTTCTTCCACGCTACTGTTCGTTCCTTCAGCACATCGCAAAGGAGCATAAGGTGAGGTCCAATAACTTCCAAAAATCACCTTCTTCCAAAAATCATCAAAAATAAACGCAATTAACAGAATGAAGTCTTCTACCTTTTATTTTCTCTCCTATATCATCACATGCCAGAAAAATACTCACGCAGCAACATAAAAAAAAAAAAGTTATTCAAAAAGCGGGGGTTTTGTTCTGACTACTCTGGCAAACATCAAAGTCATCTTAAGCTTCATCCACCCGGATGAAAAAACGTTCCTCTAGCTTTTGCTCCTCTCTGAAACTGTTCCATGCTGCGGGAACTCTGTCGACAAGCAAATGACCAGGTACAGATCGGCACCGGGAGAGTTTCTGCAGGGCACCTGCTCTGCTGCCGCCCGTTCTCCCTGGGCCCCCACAGCGAGGGGACGAGCCCTTGACCAGAGGCGGCCGTGACTCGGAGAAAGGCTCTGGCCGTTACAACTCTGTTATATCGACCTGCCCAACGCAGCTCCAAAGCGTTTGACTTGGCGAGCGGCTCCACTCCCCCCGACACACCGAAGGAAGGTGAACTTTGCGCGGAGGCGCTGCCGCCCAGGCCTGACCCGCGGGCCCGGCTGGCCCCGCACGCCTCTCCTCAGACAGCGGCCGGGGAGGAGGCGCACGGCCCCCACAAGGCCGCCCCCCTCTGAGGCACCCCCAGGGGAAGCCTCGACCCACGGGGGCGACGAGTTTCGTACGGCCTCAGCGCGCCGGCGGTGCCGGGGAGGGCGCGGGCCGGCGGCGGAGAGCCCCGTACCTTGGTCATACCGACGCCCACCACGAACACCCGGCGCTGCATGATGATGATGATGGCGGGCGAGCGCGTGCCCCCTCGTCCTCCTCGCGCTGCTTCTCGCCGGCCGAGACGACGCCGAAGACCCCCAGTCGCGCGCGCGCGGCAGGGGAGCGAAGGGGCGGGGCGAGCGCGCGGGAGGCGCGGCACCGCCCCTCTTTCTTAAAGGCGCAGCGCCGCACCGTTCCCCCCCGGAGGCCCGGCCCCGGAGGCCTGTCCCCGGCGGCGGCGGCGGCAGCAGCAGGCGGGGAGCGGCGCCATGATCCGGTTGGGGCGGGCGGGCCGCCAGCTGCTGGGCTGGGGGGGCGGCGGGCCCCCAGCGGCCGTCCCGCGGCGGGGCGCGGAGGTGCTGGTGGGCGCGGCCGGCGGGGCCAGCGGCGGTGAGTGCGGCGGGGCCCGCCTCGGTCCGGGGAGGGGGGACGGGGGTGAGGCCCCGGCGCTCGTTCCCGAAGGGTCCGCGGAGCCCAGCGGGTGTCAGAGCCGGTTTTGGGGTGCTGCATGTTGATCTACTGAGTTTTACCGATTCCTGGTGAAAACGCAGCAGGTCCCGACCTGGCGTGAGCGGGGCCCGGGGTGTTCCCTCCCCCGCCTCGCCCCCGCCGGGCCCCGCCGGCCCCGAACTGTGCCCGCAGCACCGCCCCGTCCCCGCCGGACCCCCCCCGGAGCCCTCCTGGCCTGAAGGGTGAGGGGCGACCCCGCAGAGTCCGGAGGGGGCGGGTTCCTTACAGTCTCTCTGCTTTAAGTTTTGCCTTGATACTTCCCGCCCCCCCCCCCGGCCCCAAGAACACATCTGCCAAATAAATGGCATGGGGGCTTGCTTTTTTTTTAAAAAAAAAAAAGTTATGCACGCAGGAGATCTCGACGCGAGACGTCGTGGTTTGCAGAAGGTAGATTTTTCTGGTCTCCAGGTAGGACAGGCCCAGGGCACCTCTGTGCGTGTTTATGCACAAGGGCCGCCAAGTGATTTGAGTTTTGGCTGGTTGCCAGCGGAAAGGTAACGATTGCCAGAGCTTATAAACAGTTCCTGGTAGTTTTGCTCTTCACCTGTACGTGAATGTAGTAACCAGAATTGTGAATTTCCGTTGTTTGCTGGTGCCAGCTGTTACCTGTGACTCTGTTCCTTGGTTACACAGCTCTTCTTTACTGCCTGCTCACTGGCAGAGGAGCACCCAGAGACCTCCTCGCAGGGCAGGGGCACCACGTGTGACGGGGGCACGGCGCGTCTGTGCACCTGCAGCAGCAGCATCTTACAATATTTAGGCCTGGGGAATTGAGCAGAAATCCAGCCAAGGAAACAGGAGAGAGATTTTTCCTCTCCAAAACATACAGAAACCATTGGATAATAATTTACAAAACACAACTGCAAAGGAGAACTAGGTAGACATTGCGGTCTTATTTTTCTGCTTGGACCTAGGAACTCTTAAGTGAAGTCCTTTCCACTGGTGAGCTTATTAACTTTAAATTGAATGGGGCTGCAATTTCAGAACGGTTCTGGGACATGAGCTGGGTGCGACCAGTCTGTGCTATTCTCATGCAAACAGCAGTCCCAAGAGGATGGTTTTCTTCATTAAGGAATATGCTCAAACGCAGTAAGACTGTATAATAAAAACTGAAGTAATGTTTGAAACAGGGGGATCATTTGGGGTTTGGGTTTTTTTTTTTCCATTTCTGCGGTGATTCTAAGACATACGTTCTTGGATGTCGTGTTCGTTTTCTAAAAGTCTGCTTATTTATATTATTTGCAGTGCTACTCGATTTTACAGTTGCCCTGCATAGCTGGGTTTCATAGACATGGTCGACCACGTCCACTTTTAAAATAACTGATTGTCTTAGATGCATTTCCAGGAAAGAGAAGATGCAGCATACGCAGATATTGTTCCCAGTTGAATTACTGTGTCAGAGAATTAAATGAAGTATAACTGAAATTGTCTCCTATTACTAAGGTATTGCTGAAATCCTAATGAACCGACCCCACGCGAGAAATTCATTGGGAAAAGTATTTGTAAATGAAGTGAGTATGGGCCTGGCCTGTAAACGTGTTTGGAATCGTGATCGATAACTAAATGCAATAAGAATAGCTGCGGGGAATCTGAAACAAAAACTTAATCTCTTGCTGAAGGTCAGTGGGAGACTGCATTGGGGCAAGCAGGTTAGCCTGGAGAAAAAGAGATCGTGATGTGTCTGTACTGCGGCAAGTTCAGACACGGACTGGACAGAGATACTGGAGTTCCTTAAGTTAGCTAACTCACATGCAGGTTCATGTCCTTATTGCGTAATGTCAACAAAAACATACTTACTGTCAGACCTTAGCAGATGATCTCTTCAAGGTTGATACGTTGTAGAGAAAGTCTGGCTTGTGCCTGGACAGGAAGGGGAGTTTAAGGTACGGCAAAGGTTCGTCTCTGAACGGCAGAACACAAGAGATGGGGAGACTTGTCATTCAGAGGCTGCCATGGATGGATCCTGCTGGCTCCACATATATGATTTTCAGGAAACTTTTGGAACCTGCAGGGAAAAAAAAAAAGAAACTTTAATCATAGATTAGGAGCTTGCTAGAATTTAGATACATACACCCATGTGCTTAAAGTTTTTCTTCTCTTGTTTGTATTGCCTCCCTCGTAGCTGTTCAGCGCTCTGGAACAACTCCGCTTTGATGAGAAGGTTCGTGTGGTGGTGTTCAAGAGTGAGGTGAAAGGTGTGTTTTGTGCTGGTAAGTAACAAAGGCTTGCAAACTATTGTTAAAAATTTTGATGGCTCTTAGGGCAAATCGTGCAGAAAAGCAGTTGGAAATGCCTCCTAAAAGAAAAACAGGCTGGCTTTTGTGTAGCAAATAACAAACACATTGTTTTGTCATTTGCCTGTCTGCCTCTCAGCTTCATCGATGGAGATGTGTGTGATGGAGGCTGCGTGGTGCTACTATTTGTTGTTCATTTATAACCATCTTCAAGCACAGCTACCTCTGGTATTGGAGTCTTTGCTTTCCAGTTTTATGGATTATCATCCTTACATACAGTGATTTGTGCTCCTCTGTGAAATCTGTTCGAAGGGCCCAGAGGAGCACCCGAGCCACTGCTCCAGCCCAAATGTCCACACTCCAACTGCCACTGACCTTATTTACCCAGAACACTGTTTTCAAGACTTCTGAAATGGTCTGTCCTCTGAGAGGGACAGGAGGGAAAACAGTTCGGATACCTTTTCCCTTTTCCTGGATTCTAATCTTTTTCTCTGTTTAGGTGCAGACTTAAAGGAACGTGCCAAGATGGACGATGCAGAAGTTGGACACTTTGTTAAAAGGCTGAGGAATCTTATGGATGAGATAGGTAAATGATTATCTCAGTCGGGAAATTTGTCGTAGGCTGCCTGTACTGAGACATTTAGAAATGCTGCAGGAGGGGAAGGACGCTAGCCCTGGTGGGTTATCCATTTAGGAGTAGCTGCCCAAATGGCTCCAGCTTATGCCTGAAACAAAGATCTGATCAGAATGAAATACCAACGATCCTGCTGCTGCTCCAAGGACAAGATGCAGTTCAGGACTGCCTTTTCCATGACAAAGAGCAGCACACACACGCATATAAGAAGTGCCTGCTGGAACAAAGCATTCCGTGTACAGTTCTGTGTAACCCCTGGGAGACAATGCTAGACAAAATGAGCTGCGGTGGTTCTCCGCCTTTCAATACATGCTCAGAAGCACTTGTGATGTGGCAGTGACCCAAGAACATGGATTTGGATCTCTGAATGGATTTGCTAAATGGATTTGTGGAATGTCAGAGGGTTTGTACCTCCAAATCCCTCACCCCATTTTTATTTTTTTTTTTTTTTGCAAAAGGAATATGGATTTCTGCAATTTATTTTCTTCGCTTATTTATGAATTATTCTGCTCTCGCTAGAGAGGAATACCAAAGTGAAATCTGACTAAAATACCAATCAGAATTGCTGTAACTAAAAAACGAACAAACAACCGTGTAAAGAGAATGACGCTCTCTCAGAAACCACAGAAGCAGTCTGGGGGTGGGTAGTTATGGCACAGAACTAACGCACGTCTGAAGTCTGCTTCCAGCTCCCTCAGTATTTAAAAAGGTGTCTTATCAAGCGGCTCATCTCCAGGTACTTCAGGTTCCTCAACTATGAGGTGACAACAGCGTTGACCAAGTTCAGGAGCCTTGGCTAACAAAAGCACCAGAAAAGCTAATCCCAGTAACAGTGACTAGAAATAGTGTCTGTGTTTTGATTGTTTAACTGCAACAGCTGAATATTCGTATCGTAAACTTGCAAGGAGACAATTCTTCCTGTTTTGGGTTACAGTGCTTTGTATTTGAGTGCTGCTTTGCATGTAAGAAGAATGTTTAGTGTTCACACAAAAGGGAGAAGTGGAAAAAGTCAGTTTCTACTGCTTAGAGACAGTCAGAAAGTTTGTGGCAGAAGAAACTGATTTATTGAGCAATTTTGAATTTGAGAACTACTAAAAGCTTTAGAATTTAAGCATTTAAATTCCAGAAGTGAGTGGAACAGAACTTCTGCAACAAAACCATGTAATGTGTTTTCTTCTCTAGCTGCCCTGCCTGTACCCACAATTGCTGCAATAGATGGCTACGCGTTGGGTGGTGGACTGGAACTGGCATTAGCTTGTGACCTTCGAGTAGCAGGTTTGTGTGTTGCTTAATATAGGATTCTTCTTGTGATTGGTGACTATATTTTAAAGAGAAATTACACGCATGATAGCTGACTGTTAATGGAATCCAGTAGGTTAAGAGAGGAACTAACACAGTTCAGGAAATGAGTAGGCATTTGTCCAGAAATTGTGACATTTAGTTACTATTGGGAAAGCAGTTTCCTTACTTAAGAAGTAAAGCCTGTTTTTAGACAAGATGAGGATTCCTTCAGAAAACTATTTATTGGTAGAATTAAATAGTTATTATCATGTAATATTGGACCTTCCCTACTTAAATCAGTTTGGACTTGAAGACTTCCTTCTTCAGTTATTCCATCTGTTACATTTCTAGTGTGGAGCCAAGGTTCATTTTTCTAGATGAAATTGCTACATTCGGGGTAAGCAGCCGTACTACACTTCCCCCATCTGACTTGAGATGGATATTGGTTAAGCACTGTCGTATTCAGACTTTCTAGCCACCTGGAGAAGTGGGAGTTCCAGTTCAGTATTGAAAGCTTATTGTTTTCTTAATCTGTTCAGTATGGAAAATTTGTAGTTACACAAATCGAGAAGTAGCTAAACCCTATATTTATTTTTTTAAATAGCTTCATCAGCTAAAATGGGCCTTATTGAGACCACAAGAGGGCTTCTTCCTGGAGCAGGTAACCATCATTAAATCTTCAGTCTCTTACTCTCCCAGCTGTACAGTAAACATTTTGCCATTAGAGCCCTTGAAGTGTATTGAATGTAAATTAGAAGTAGCATCTTACAGTGACCCGAGAGATCTATGACTCAAGACTTCTGTTCCAAGCCCTGTCTCGGATTTGCTATGAATTGAGGAAAGTACCGTTACACCTTTTGCTGTTCATCAAAATACTCAAAAGGATGCTGAAGCCTTTCAGATGCCTCGCAAAGTCTTGACACATTCAGCTAGTAGTTATTAAAGAAACACGTGAATCCCTGTAGTTTTCAAACCTTCTTGCTGTATAAGGAGACAAAATATTACTGTTTCTTTGGGCATTTCTCAGAAATTGAAAATGGTGGTTTTGCTGTTGTTGTAAGGTGGAACCCAGCGCCTGCCCAGATGTGTTGGAATAGGTCTGGCCAAGGAACTCATTTTCACGGGTAGACAGGTTGACGGACAACAAGCCGCCTTAATGGGATTAGTAAATCACGCAGTGCCACAAAACAGCGACGGGGATGCAGCTTACCAGAGAGCATTAGCTTTGGCTAAAGAAATCCTTCCTCAGGTAAGTGTAGTATTCATGTGGTCGACATAGAGAAGGCATTTCTGCTTCCCTTAAGAGAGAGCAAACAATTGAAATTCCTTTCTATGAAATATTAAAGTCTTGGTTCCTGATGTTTAAGTCTCTTAACTCTGTCCCTTTTGTGAATGCAATTTCTGTAAGGAACAAACATTAATGTCCAGCTGCATAACCCAGAGGAGAGTTTTACTTCCCAGCTGCGGTTATGCAGACCAGCAGGACACGTTGAAACCTTGCACTGTGTACATCTATTCATGTAGATGTATATCTATCACGTATATCTGTTTGGCATAGATAACACCAAATTTTTTTAAAAATACTAACTTACTGCAAATTTCTATAGACTAAAAGGTCACGTGGAGCTAGGATAGTGATATAACTACACCATTATGAACCAATGTCACTTTAATTATTTTTAAATGTTTATTGTGAATTGGGTTTGTTGTTTGTTTTTTTTAATAAAGGCTCCATTTGCTGTGAAAATGGGAAAACTGGCAATAAACAGAGGAATAGAGGTAATTTTATTTTT
This sequence comes from Rissa tridactyla, assembly GCF_028500815.1. Classification (NCBI taxonomy): domain Eukaryota; kingdom Metazoa; phylum Chordata; class Aves; order Charadriiformes; family Laridae; genus Rissa; species Rissa tridactyla. The sequence goes on along the minus strand of NC_071473.1, from coordinate 49,037,599 downwards.
TTTTTTAAATAATGAGATAAAAGAAGCAGACAGGCAGCTCTTACAAATTACTACAGTAAAAGTGCTCAGAACAGATAAGTTATAATCCTTGTTTAGACAAGGCATTTAAAACCATTTAAAGGTTTTCTTTAAAGACAAAATTAATACGGCAGGATTTTTTTTCTACAGATGCTAACACTAGTTCTAATACCAGAGTGAAGGTCACTCACTGCAAGTGAATGTTCATTGATTTGAGGGCTACGCTTCAGACAATCTCACGTCTTCCCTCTCGTCCCCAGGTTGACATCGCGTCAGGGATGGCGATCGAGGGGATGTGTTATGCCCAGGTAGGTTACCTTCAAAATACATTCCTGAAAGAAACAACTGTATATTTTCTAAAGCCAGATATTCAGTGTCCTCTTGTATTTTCCTCTCTGTAAGGGAACACTTTAATAGCTAAATCCAAAGCTTTGAGAAGATACTTGAGTGCACTTCCAGGTATCTGTTTTGGAATATTAACTGTTGTGTCATGCATAGTTGCCTCTCCATAACCTGCCCAAGACTAAAGTCCTTCCTTAAATACCTTTCTGTCTGAAGGAATTGTAATTTCTTAGTTTCAACAACATGTTAATTATAGTACAAGTTAAATTACAAAACAGATGCCTCCTGTTTTGAGAGTGTGTCCCTTTCTCAGCTAACAGAACAACGTAACTGCGGTGCCTCTCAGGGTGTTTTAAGATGGTAAAGTATTAAACTTAAGGAAAACTGTTTTCCTATGTAGTTCTCCAGTCTATGGTCTTTGTCTTAGAAGCTTTGCTTGTGATTTACACTACAACCCAGTCTCCTTATTTTCCAAACTGCAAAACGTGGAAGGTGGGACGTAGTGTATCACTGAAAGAAAAGCAATCTTAGTCTTAGACCACTACTGCCAAATTAGTACTTAAAAACACATCAGACTCGTCAATGAAAAATATTCCTTTTTTTTTTTTTTAAAAAACATAGAACATTCCCACAAGAGACCGTCAGGAAGGGATGGCTGCCTTCAGGGAGAAACGACCACCTCAGTTTATCGGCAAATAATGCTTCCTAGCTTCCCCTTGAGTTTTGGAAGGTAGAGGACTGAAGAGTACCCACCGATTTCTTGGGATTATTTTTATGACTGCATTCTTAGCTCCTATGACTGCAAGGACTTAGCTCCTTGCCTTGGACTGCATTTCTGAATACTCCACTGGATCATTTTGCTATAAGAATTCCCAAATAAAGATTTAACTTTGTGCAGATGATCTTTTTGAAGTGCTTACATCTTAAGTCAGTGGTTGTGCCTCTCAAACAGATGTCAAGTAACAGAGTGTGGAGAAGCTCTGGCTCATGATATGCAAATTAAAAAAAAAGGCAGAAAACATGCTGCACCTAAACATTGATAGGAAATAAATAAAAAAAAAATCACTCTGAAGAAAAAGTCAACTTACAAAGGAAGAAAACCTTCCTAACCTTGCTTCCTGTTATCAGTGCTCTTCCAACTAATCAGGCAGAATGAGCACTACTAACACAGAGCAATGGCGTTTCACCCCAGATCTGTTGTCAATGGTGCAAAACACTGAGGTATCACTCCAGCCACCTGAACTTACATTGCTTTGTAATCTGTGCTTGAGAAAACGCAGGGCCTGTATGTGCACATATGTATGGTCACTGTATCAGTCTTTGCCAGATGCCTCAGGCACGTTACCTCTCTCCCATCGCCTGTTTTCCTCTGTTGCCTGGTGAATCTGAAGGTTCTTCCTCCCTCTGCTTAGAGGTTCTCCAGCACTAAGATGTGCCACACAATTTAGCTCTGCATCTTCTTACTTCCCTAGACTGGGGCTTTCAAGCAAAAGTGAATTAACATAGTTAGAGAAATATATTTTTAGTAAATACTTTATCAAAATACAGTTGCAAAATGCGGCTTACCACATTGGAACTGGGTGTCACTTTATGCTCCAATAGCCTGAAAGCAAACCCCAATTTCACTTATGCCAAAAATTAACCCAGCAATTCCATGGGTGAGGTAACCTTTCCAGATTTATACATATACAAGTTTCCTATGTAAAGATCTGCAAAGGTAAAGCTGAGTCAGGATCTTCAGCCTTCACAAAAGAGACGCCAAATGCCACAGGTGAAATACAACTTTAAGAGTTGCTTCCAGAATTACTCTACCCTGGCAGGAACTCCCGAAGCTGCACAGGAATGTGAAGAGAACCTTTCTGTAACCAGCACATGCAAGTAAGTTCAGTAGATTTATAGCTTGTAGGTATTCATACTTTTCAGCTTAAAAGAATCCCGCTCACTGTTTGTTTGCCTGAAGCATGTGGGAACAAAACAAGAAGGGTATGGAAAATCATTTGCAATCTCTCTGCTGGTTGCAGAACTTCATGAAGTGACATACTCACCACCTGGACTGATGCCAGTATCACATTCATTTTGTGCTGCAAGGAGTAGCAGATTTATTCCCCCCCCCCCCCCCCGTTTCAGTAAGTGCTCCTGTTATTAGGAAAAACCAGTACTGTAAGGAGAGTTGTCATCTTTATTTTAAAGTCTTGTAGCAATTGATTTATATTCATTCTGTTAACACCAATTGTGACAAGTTTTGTGTTCCGTTTCATGTAACAGGAAGCAGAAGTCCCATAGCAGACATCTCAGAAAGGTGGTGGGTAAAGGCTTGCAGGCCATTTTCCATTTTTTAAACCACCTTAATAATTCAAAGCTACAACCAATTTAAATTTCTTTCCGAATCAAGAAAACTGTATATAGCCAGATACACACATGAAAATGATGCCAGCCAAATTATACCTTTGTACGAAAAGCAATTACACAACATTGATTAAATTATGTGATCAGTACCTTTTGAAGTTGCTGAAATATACAATAACTAGATTATTGAAGATTAGAGGTGATGTTTTTATTCAAAGGATGGGAGTTGGGAGAGGGAAGGAGTTAAAAATAGTAAAATATGGTAGTCATGAAGCCATCCCTGCTAGTAAGCTACCAAACATAAGTTTTCTTTTTAAACTTAGTTACCAATATATTTACAGAAGAGCCTCTGAATATCAATCAGTTGCCATGGAAATGTGGCACCTAACCAGATAAACAAAAACAATACCTGAAATTAAACAGAATTTGAATAGACATGCAGTTTGCTTCCATCACTTGTATTTTTATCAGGTATCTGTATGCTGTGCAATATGTTTCAGTCAACATATCATTTGAAACCCACAGGTAACCAAGAAAGAAAGAAGTTGTTACAGTTCGCATCTTTATGTAAAATTTCACACTCCACAAAACAATGCAATTGACACAGGGCTTACATAGAACATTGGGTGATATTTTGCACTGTGATGATCTGGAAATAGAATTCACTGCACAATACTGACAGAATATTTACAGAAAACAACAGAGCAATCATTAGTCTCTTATAAATAAGGTGACCAAATATCCTGGGCCTCCTATTGAGACATGCAATCCCCTTCATGATGAAGACAAGTCAGTATTTTGCTCTAATGAGCCTTTTCCTTTCTCCATCAGTATTCTAAGATCAAGAGAAAGATATCACACACAACCAAAAGCAGTCAAACAACAACAAAACCCCCTTCTTGTTATCAAGTTTAAAAATCTCAAGCTTAGTTCATCCTTTTAGTATTGTGTCTCCTTTTAATCGTATTTCTATTGCTTTACTTGAGCAGGTTTCCCCTTCCCCTGACGCAATGCTGATCCCCACCTTACTGAGGTTAGGGAGGTCTCAGGAGAGCTGAACTGCAAAAAGGCATTGTTCTAGCCGTAAGGAAAACAAAAGAACCCAGCTTGTAGGCAAAAGGAAAAGGAAGCAGAAGACCCTGTTTGTGTTTAGAAGGGTTATGAGACAACGGACCTTTTGGTCGCCTTAGTTACAAGTCTCATTGTAACCTGCATGCATGTACTTTTGTTTTAATCTGTAAAAGTGTTGAATCTCACAACCACACACAGTTCTATTCAAACACCAAACTGGTAAACAGTGTCATGAACAGCAATCATAGGTATGTAATAACTTTGTCCCAGAAGTCACAAAACAAGTAGTCTTTTTTTTTTTTCAGATGTGCATATTGATCTGTACAAGTCCCATCTCTCTGTAGCCAGCAACAATCCTACAGGTATGACCAGCGCAAGCACTGACCCTTTACAAGTTGCATATGCGGTTGCCATTAAAGTTGACATTCACCAAAGGTTACCGTACATGGTTCTGGGTACCACAATTATCGGCAAATCACTTTAATGGTGACCACTGTATTACAAGTTACTCCAACTACACACACATCAGAAAGGATTATTACAGAGACAATATTTTACATTCCTATACCTGAAGCTTTCAGTTTGGTTTACTTTGCTGCTGTTTTCTACATGGAGGTGGTCTCCCATGTCTCATAATATGTTTTTCCAAACTATCTAGGATGGCAATAGCAATCCTTTGGACATGTGGATCAGTCTGGACGTTTTCCTTGATGTTGTATAAGTGCTGTAAACCACCTTCTTCAATTAACATGCTGCAGTACCTGGCAGCTGTAATAAGATTAAAAAAGGGAATTAAAAAACAACAAAAAAAACCCCTGTATCTAGGGTAAACATAGCAGATACTGTAAACACTGATTCAAACTCACTTTCGTCTCCTAGACCAGGCAGCATTTAGGACACTCCGCAAGGTGTCTACATTGTAGACATTTGTACTTAAACAAGTGACAACAGAACAACAGAGTTGTTTGGACAGGACTCCAGTTGTCATCAGGTCTGTTTTCATGTCCGTCTTAGCTGACTGAAAAGTGCCTTGTAATATGCACAGTATTCTCTCTCTCCCCCCGCTTCCTCTATGCATTTTAAGTGTACATATATAAGTTTTAAGAAATGGGAATCAAAAGTGCTATAGTATCTATGAGCACCCACGTAAAAATATCACCTTTACCAAAAACCTCAGTACACAACACATACCAAAAATGGTATCAGATGTATCACATCATTTGTACAGGCTTGTAGAGTGAATAGGAACTAGTTGCTTTGAAAACAGTTTGCCAAATACAACTAGTTAAAGGCCACTGTCAATTTTAAGTCAGTATGAATGCCTTTTCAGGGATAAAAGTGGAAAGAAAAGTATAATTTTATTATCAATTTTAAAGAGTTGAAAGCACACCTACATCAGCTCTAGTGTTGTTATGTGCAGGGACCATTTATAAAGAGAGCCCTATGTTTAATGTGACACGCAAGCTTCAGAAGTTGTTACAAAAAGGTCAGGATGACTGTAATGCAATGCTGAGGGCATTACCTCAGATGTGCCCAATTTCACCATTCATTGCAGTGAAGCAACACCAGTTGTTTAAATGCTGACACCGAGCATTTCACTGGGGATCACCTTTACTGCACTGCTACTAATATTTTAGTTGTGAGCTCATTGAGTGGATATGATATAGAGAAACAGCAAAAGGAGGAAAAAAAAAAACCACCAAGAAAAATCAATCCCATTAATTCCAGACTACTTTTCACCCTCATCTAAAAGAGGAGGTCAAAATGCATCTCCTCTCCAAGACAAAAGGCCTTCTTAGCGCCAAGCATCAAAAGCTTTAGCTTTTCCCCCAAAATAAATCTCCATATTTCAGAATTAAACACATTTTTCCCCTCAGAGTAGGTTATTACATTTGCTACCAAACATTTGGTTTCTCTGCAACTTTGTCCAGAAGCTTCTGGCACTAACTACCATCAGAACTAAACTTCAGGAATACTGTCTTGATCTCAAATCACAAGTACACCATCCAAGTATTTCCAGCCTCTCTATTCTACAGAGCAGTTACTCACTGTCAATACAAACCTCTGTGGCACGTTGAAAGCCCAGAGGTTAGGGCAGCACAAAATACACACTAAAAATAAATAGAACAAATAGGACTATACTAAGTTAACAGGGCTGAGGCACAAAGAGGGGGAGAGAGCTTGCTTTAATTTCATTAACACAGAATTACAGGGTCTTAATCAAAAGCTGTTATCCAGATTCTGACCAGTAAAACAACTCTGAGGACTTTCCCATGTTGAAGTAGGGCTGTTCTGACAGTGTACCCTGGGAACAGTGTCTCATTACAGTTACAAACTCTATAAAGAACATGAAAACAGTACTTTATGTACAATTATATATTATGCCATGTCATTGTTTGGTCCTGAATAGGTGTCTTTTCACTGTAGAAACGGTGAAAACAGGACAAGGATAAACAAGCACATACTGCTGTCAAGAAGATGAAAAAAATGGCACAGAAAATACTTTTAATACTTAGAGTAAAGCTGCTTTATATCTGGTAGAAGTTAATGACAATACACAGATTCACATCACACAAATATATGTCAAAAAAAAAAAAAAGAGAAGCAAGCAATAAAAGCCAGGAAGGTTTGCCCAGTCTTACATTTAGGCATGCTCAGGGGATTTATTTCCTTTCCCAACACCTGTGCATTTCATCACATGCTCTCAAATCATTTTATAAACAAGATGTTGGTGTTCTCATTTTGCAGATAGGAAAGACAGATTAAGAAACTGACCTCCACATCACAGCAAGTTATTGCAGAAAGGCAACTAGAGATGAGGATTACCTAAAACTTCTGTTCTGATAGTAAGAGAACTACCTGCTAAAATCATTGTTCTTAGTTTAAAAGAAATATGTTGCCCATTATTAATATTTAAATATCTGAATAAAAACACCGGTGCAAGCCAAAAATGTAGTTGTTCTTAACACATGGCCACATTTTGGAATGAATACTGTGCATTTAACAGTAAAATTCCAGTAAATAAAAAGGATATAAAGAACTTTTATTACTCCGTTTTCCCGACCGACTTAGTCAAAGCCTAAATGTAGTTCCTCTACAGGATTAGGAGCGCGTACTCTAGGAATTCTTATTGTCCTGCTTCATGCTAGTGAATAATATGCTAAAGAAAAATTTTAAAGGTAATTTTATCTTAATACATACGATTTTTGCTGCAGACATGTTGCATGGCCCACACTGCCCATAATTGGACACCAGGTGTCATGAAACAGCCAAGTAGAGGAAAAAATGGATTGAAAGACCTATTAAAAAAAAAAAAATGAGGAGATGATCAGCAACTCACTTTGCTACAAGATATTACTACTTCAGAGATCACGTGTTGTCGACTTATTCAGCTACAGGTTTAACTAGGAGAGACATTTGATAAGCTAGAGTTTTAGATGCAGTAGGTGAGCCTTTTAATGTTTAAGACAATTACTAGCAAAAATCATATATATCGGGGGTTGTGTGGTATGCTTTTACCATAGCATTTGGATGCCTCCTACTGTTTAAAAACAGGAGTAGGCAGTCAAAATTATAAGGATTAGATGGACAGTAATTATCCAATTGTACTTTTTGGCCTCAAGCTGCTTTATCTAGGACAGATAGTACTAACCTAGTGCTAGCTAATATAACCTTACTGGTTAACCTTTGTGCCCACGTCTTTTAAACATGCAGCTGAATACCTTTAATAGAAAAACAGGCAGAACAACATTACATTTTTCTTTCACAGGAGTCCCTAACCTTCTTTGGTCATAGAGAGAAAAATTAACATGCTGTATATTTTAAACCAATAAATTATTTTCCACTGGGCAAAACTATGTCTGACTTAGCAGCTCACTCCGCTTTGGGAACAAGTTTTAGATCTAGTTCAGTTTATTTTCCAAAGTCTAAATCAAGACAATGGTTACCTGTAAGCCACCATCTCACATTCTGGGGTTGGCCAATTCAAAATGGCAGAATGCTGCAAAATACAGAACCAAGAACACTCATTGTTAAATACAAACATTGAAAAAATATAAAAGAGTATGATAAAATTCACCATCATTTCTGTACCAGCTGTTCAAGGAGAGATGTCCTCTGGCTGCGACTTAACGTCCAGGCCTGCTCTCCTCGAGATATCAAATGAGCAATAATCCCTGCTGCAAAGTAGCTAACTTCCACCTCCACGCTGTGCAGTAATTTACTGATGTGGTCTATAAAGTCCTTCCACATTAATTCAGAATGGAGTTCTTTAACTTCAGCTATGTTATTCTGCAGAAGGGGAAAAAAGGAAAAGAGAAAATGTCAACAGAAAGAATACAGTATGAGGGAGATAAATATATAAACTTGAACTACATTTTGCAAATAAACATATATAAACACCAGGATGAGATCTTCACATATCCAGTTGACCATCAGATGCCAAAATACTACTACTGCTTTTGAAAACTTTTTCAGTCTAATGCAGCAATTTGCCTCAAAACAAACAGGTTTTCTCACAAGTAATTTTAGGCCGTTAGCATGCAGATTACACTAAATTAAAGGCTAGTTTTAACATTCTCAAACACACTCAATTTCAGTAAACTTCAGCAATGCACCTGTCAATTTTCAACCAACTTTTTGCATTTGGACTCATCTGAAGCCTCACTGACTGCCCTTTCTTAAAAGCTCTTTTTGTTTACTGTAATTATCAATTTCAATATAACTAGTGCTTTTGGAGAACTGGTAAAACAGTGCAAAACAATGTCAATTGTGAATAATGCATACTATAAAGATTATTAGGCATGTTTTCAGATTAACACGGGGTAAAAAATAAATCAATTTTTAAAAGTATATATGTCAGGCTTTTTTTCTTTTTTGTTAATCTTACCAGAAGTCCAAGAACCTTCTGTTGGATGGATGATTCAGATGGAAAAGACTGTGGAAAAGAGAAACAAAGTATAGGTAACCATTTATACTTGCTATTGAAACGATGTTAATTATTAACCTACGATGATAATCCACCGCCAAAACTGTATTCCTCACCTCTAAGACTCTCATGAAAAGTTCTAGCCCTTGATTTTCAATGAAGTGCCGACACGTTGTTGGAGATTCATCAGTGAGGTTCCAAAGTGCACTCAATGTGAACTTGAGGGTAGTATCTACAAGATTCTGATTTGTTTTCTGTTTAACGATTTGTAGAAGTTGCTGGAAAAAAGGAATCAAAAAATCCCAGTTGTGATTGCATATATACAAAAAAAGAAGTATTAGCTCCTCTGCTTCTTTCTGCACCAACTAGGGTAATGCATAGCTATCACTTATACGCAGAGTAAAGATCTACATGTTGAGGGTCAAACTATACAAGATAAAATGGCTATTAAACTTTTTGCCTCCCCTTTGAACATGGTTGCCTGCTAGAGGAATTCCTTCGTTTTCACCGTAATTACACATGTAGTGTTACAACAGATAGCACAATGCCACCCGCAGAAATCTGGACCCCACGTGAGCATTGATAGCGCTAACCATTTACTTCAAATATTCTCTTTTTCAGCATCTTTCACGTTATACAATGGATTTCAAATCAAGAGATGTCTTGCTATTTTACTTTGTATTAATTGTGTCAGGTTTTTTGACTTTGGCTTCTTTTCATCTATACTAATGCAATAATATGAGTGCACCCTCAGCAAGTTTGCCGACGACACCAAGCTGTGTGGGGTGGCTGACACGCTAGAGGGAAAAGATGCCATCCAGAGGAACCTTGACAGGCTGGAGAGGTGAGCCCATGCCAACCTCATGAAGTTCAACAAGACCAAGCACAAGGTCCTCCATCTGGGTTGGGGCAATCCCAAGCACCGATATAGGCTGGGCAGTGACTAGCTTGAGAGCAACCCTAAAGAAAAGGACTTGGGGGTGCTGGTGGACGAGAGGCTCAACATGAGCCGTCAGTGTGCACTTGCAGCCCAGAAAGCCGATCGTATCCTGGGCTGCATCGGGAGAAGTGTGGCCAGCAGGTCGAGGGAGGTGATTCTCCCCCTCTACTCCACTCTCGTGAGACCCCACCTGGAGTACCGTGTCCAGTTCTGGAGCCCCTACTACAAGAAGGATATGGACGTGCTGGAATGTGTCCAGAGAAGGGCCACGAGGATGGTCAGAGGGCTGGAGCACCTCTCCTATGAGGGCAGACTGAGAGAGTTGGGGTTGTTCAGTCTGGAGAAAAGAAGGCTCCAAGGAGACCTTATAGTGGCCTACCAGTATCTTAAGGGGGCCTACAAGAAAGCTGGTGAGGGACTTTTTAGGATGTCGGGTAATGGTAGGACTAGAGGGAATGGATTAAAACTAGAGACGGGGCGATTCAGACTGGACTTTAGTAAGAAGTTCTTCACCATGAGGGTGGTGAGACACTGGAACATGTTGCCCAGAGAGGTGGTGGCTGCCCCATCCCTGGAAGTTTTTAAGGCCAGGCTGGATGGGGCTCTGAGCAACCTGATCTAGTGGGAGGTGTCCCTGCCCATGGCAGGGGGTTGGAACTAGATGATCTTTAAGGCCCCTTCCAACCCTAACAATTCTATGATTCTATAATATATCCCATTGCAACTGTCTCTGAGTATTATCTCTGACAAATTCTCTAGGCTTTTTTCTTCTAAAGAACTTTCAAATGAATACAGGCTAATGTGTTCTTAGAATTCTATCTACTTATGTTTATTTTATATCTTTAGGAATACTGTTAGCACAAGTAACTGAAGAGGGTGGTATTTTTGACCATCAGGAAAGTGACTTACCCTAACAATGAAGAGCTCTGCACCAAGTTGAGCTGTTTGCTCTGTTGAAAGCTGTAAACAAATAAAACCATATCAACATTTTTTTAGACTTTAGAAATATTAGCCTATCATCTCCAAGCTTAAATTTTGTACCTTTGCAGCAAGAATGGAAATTATGGCTACTGCCATCCTTTGCATGTTTTGATCTTCATGATTACACAGCCACTGCATAACAAGTTTGGCTGCTTCAAACCTGGAAGTTAAAAATAAATCTCATTTTCAGAAGTCCCATAAGTCTTATTAAAATAAAAACGTACACAGACATCAGACAGAAATGCATGCAAGACAAAAGAAACTGGAAGAAGTATGCCTCGTACCAAAAAAAAGTAGAAATACACAGTGAAACTACAGGTATTTCATGAGCTTCAGTCAGCTTTGAGCTGTTTGCTTAGGGTCTCTTAATTCTAATTATATATCAAAGTGCACAGGAATTGCTTCCAAAGAAGGAAGAAAAGTTTGGCACGATCTTCTGAAACGTCAGACCAATACAATTCAAAGCATTTGGGCAAAACATTTAAGTACAGAAACCTCTGCAAAAAGCAATCCCACAGTTCCACAGAGAAATCCTGACTTCTGTTACATGCAATTAGTGCTAGACCCATCCAGGTGAAGTAAAAAATACCTGTATACCAAAGATTTTTTCCAGACCTATATTCAACTGTGAATTACAGGCCCAAAATAACACAGGCCAGACAAATTCAGCACACTGGAACGATTTAAACTGAGCAAAACTGAGACCAGAAACAAACATTCTGAAAGAACAGACAAAGAAAAATATTCTGCAATGCTACAACTCATTTTAACAGACATCCAAAACTTGCCTGTTAAATGGAACATCCTGAAGGATTCTGTCACTACATAGTGAAAGAAGGCAATTCTTTTGCAGCTATGGGAAATAAAAAAGAATTACTTCATCAGACATATATATATATATATTTCAGAATACTTTCTTGCCCTGAATCATTAAACATATTTCCATGAGGTCATGAGATGTGGAGAAACTTTTTGTAAAATCCACAAGCCAGGGAATCCTCCAAAAAAATAAAGAAATTTTGTCTTACCTGTTGATGATTTGGGAAGTGTTCCATGGCCTTCAGGAGCAAGTGAGTGACATCGGCCAGAAGCCGCACTGGCATACCCGCTGCTAAATCTTGCTTGGTTAGGTTAAAGACACACGCACTTGCTGCTAACTGCACGGGCAAGTTCAGGGGGTGATTTCTCATTCCAATAACCACAAGCTGAAATGCAAGAGTTTTGCCCACATTAGTACGTTACATGTTTGCGCACACACCCCAAGAGTAATCCACTGTTGCTTGAGGCCACAACAATGACTCACAGCACCCAATTTCTGACTCCCTTTTACTTAAGTGAAAAATCCATCTAGTGTGATTTTAATTCTTAGGAAGAACATTTCCTTCTGCTCAGTGATTCAAAGCTGACAAGCTTTGTATTTTTCCAAGTCCTTTTGCACTGGTTGCAGCAGCCTTTCAAAGGAGATGCTACGTGGAATGCAAGAGAATCCTAGAGTGATTTAAGGTTTGCACTACACACTGGGATAAAAATTACCAAACTCTTTCAGAGATTAATTACGTAGGACAGAGTTTCTGCAGTATAATGGTAATGTAGTGGCTTGTTATTTGGCGACTAGTCATTTCAGATGTCATCCTAAACTGCTAGGTCAGGATATACTTTTTACACCTTCTTCCTGAATTATGTTTTTGACTATGTATGTTGACTGTGATCTCACCCAAGAAAATGTTTTTCTTGTTGATTATCGATTGCCAAGGTTTTTTTGATATTAAAGCCAACAAAATAAAGGTTCTTTGTTTAACTTCAAAGAGGATAGGAAAAACAAAAATCATCTGTCCTACTGATGCCTCTTTTTATGATCACAGTAAAAATTAAACCATTCCTGGTGTTCTAGACATGGAAAGCCAATGCCTAGAATGAATTTCTGATGGAAGTTTCTAGGATTTTCCAAGTTAAAGCCCAATATAGAACACAGATGATATTTAATCACTTGCTATCATACTGGAAAGTGACAGTGGAGAGAAACATCACCAAATGCCTTCCTTACTATTACTATTTTGTTAGCATCAGCAGAAGGGACTGTTGTACTTGGGGAATAGACAGACGTTTGATTTGACCTAGTACAGATATGTTCTAATGACAGAATTCAGCATCTGAAGAACATTTCATAACATACTCAAAACTACATGAAAAAACTAATTTAGATGCTACGAAATTTAGATACTATAAGTTAGTCCAGATCCATTTTTCCTAACATCAAATGCTACAGGGCATCTTCTACATCACTATTCTTTAAATAGTTGTTAATTTTTTCCTCCAACATTAAAATTTAAATCTTAAAAATCACAACCAAAAAATGTAAAAGCTGACAAAATAATTTATACCGGGGTTCAGGGGATGGGCTCAGTTTAAGGAACAATGCGTGACAGCCATCAAAACTATACTATTTTACCTTTAAGATTTCAGGCTTTGTTTTTTCCATTACATGTGTCAGGCTAAATAAATGAAAGAGTGCTTCTCTCACAAAGAAGGCCCGTTCACTGTAACGCTTCAGTGCTTCAGAAATCTGAGTTTCATTTGCTTCTCCTGACACCTATGAATAAAGAAATAAGCTTTAGTTCAAGATGTCATCATTTTACTTTAAAAATTTTGTTCTTAAGAAGTGCAAAGCTGCAGTTTCAAAGGTGGTAATACTTTTAGCCAAATCCTTCAGTAAGCAAATGATTACTTTATCTGACCATATTAATCCAGAACTACACAATCTTCAAACATTCTTCATATAGAATAATCCACATTATAAGCCAAAATTAGGCTTCAGTCATGTCTTTAAGTAGAACTGTATGAAACCACTAAGTAAAAGTAGCACTTCATAACGAACAAAAGCTGCTTATGATGCATCAAATGCCTAAAAGCACTATTTGTAACTGAATGCTCTGTCAAATGCAGCTGATAAACTGATAAAGATGCATTTTGGCTGTTATTTTTTGGCTTTGGGTTCTAGCTCTGGCAATAAAAAAAGATTTCTATTCTTTGTCTATATCACATTTCCTATAAACTATGGGAAAGCAATAGCTCTCCAGCACCATATTAAAGGACTAACTCATGCTCTCTGCAAAGTAATTCTTAAAACCAGACTTTAAATACATGTTAAAACTAAACAATGAGTTAGGTGAAGACTACATTAGAAACTACAAGCTGTTGACTAATACGAGCTTAAGTTCAGAATATTAAATCAGAAACTAGCTGCAAATCTTTCTACTTTCCAATCCGCTATATTTTCCATTTAAATATTTTATCTACTTTAAAACTGTAAATTGTATAACTGTAGATGGTTTGTTCCTCAGTCCTGCTATTTAATGAATCATCGCTGCAATCACCGTTTTTTAAAATTCTTAGAAAGCATGCAGAACTTGTTCTACTTAATGTGTCACATAAGGGAAAGCAAATGTTCCTAGATTGAAGTGTCACATTCTGGGCATCCTGTACTGTATAGAACCAAATTATTTGAAATTTTCTAGATCAGGAATATATTAGAGCCTTGAGAGAACTGATACCATCTTGGATTTTGTTTTATATTCTCTACTGATTAGAACAGTGCAATCATATTTACTGACATATTTTGCAGCCAATTATACACTCTATGAAGAATTTCCACTTGGCTTCAAGTTCTCAACTATAATGTCTGCCTAGTGTTTAATCTTTCAAGAATTTCTATAATCAAATTTCACAGGACTGCAATATGGAGAGACTTCTACTGTCTCCACAAGTGCTGCGTCCTGTTTATTATTTAGCAGTATCTAGACTACGCAGCTGAATATTTCAGTATAGCCAATAATGAATTTCACGTCACCAAAAAAAAAAAAAGGGTGGGTAGGAGGGGAGCCAAAAAAACCTAATTGCTGTCTACAGTCTCTTCTTGACAGCTATGTCTTTAAAAAAAAAAAAAAGAAAGAAAGAAATGCAAACTGCTTTTTACTAATTACACTGCTGCAAGTCCATCATGATTTTCACAATTTTCACATTACTAGAACCTTCTTCCTTCCTGCCTTTTCATAGCACAGGCACTTGTATAAAGCATGTATTCTAAATAGCAACGTTTATATTGAATTATTTTATACCAATCATGAGGTATAATTTCCTGATGCCATACATCAAACAGGAATTTGGTTTCTCCAACAATGCATTTCAACATTCATACACATCACTATTAGCGGTGACAACTAAGTACTCAAGAGATTCGGCCATCAACAACTGTCAAAAGTTCCAGGAAAAAAAAAATTATAAAATTGTGTAGCTGTGTTACCTCACTTGCCTATAATTTTAAAACTGAAATGCAAAACTCAATTTGCACAGGAGGCAGACTAAACGATGGAAACATTATGCAAACTCTGGACACATTATGCAAAGTCTTCCTCATTCCCTCTGCAGTTTCCATCATCCTCATGGCACAGTAGAAAACAAAACTCAAAGAGTCAAAGATGATATACCACTGAAACTGACATGTCTAAAACATCTCTTTTTCTTCTTTAATTCTGACCCCTTTGCAGCAGGGACAGGATAGGCTCATCCTCCAGTTAGCGCATGCATATTCTACAGAACATGGAACGATGTCTTGCTGTCTGGCACTAAAAGATAAATAAATGCACTGCAGCGAACATCTTCTCATCCTAAGGAGCTAAGTAATTTACATTACATGTTCATGACAACCAGACATTGCAAGGTGGGTAGAAATATTGTAATAGAAAGTAGAAGTGGTGATGGAATACAACTGCAGCTCAGCTACTAAGTTTTATTGTATCTGCTGTGTTATCATTAATTGCTCAAAGCTTATGCAAATTGTACCTCCACCTCTTAGATGTTGTTGCCTTACACTAGGTACTGTGCTGGAAAGCAGAGAATATTACTCTAGTAAATGACTGCAGACTAGACAAAGTTCAACACTATTAGATCTGATACGTTAAATCAGGATCTAAGGCTCACTGAAAAGGCAGAGAAAATAGATGCTTCTTACAATGGCATTATGTAAATTTCACAGGTTCTGTGCCAGAATTAAGTACGAATTTGACATAAAGTCAGTAATTACAATTAACCATTAAAAAAATGAACCTACAGCCTCCTTCTGAAACACCCGCATACATTTGTTACAAATGATTAGTTATATTTTCCCTGCACACTGTAATTTTTCAGTAAAATTAATTCCCCCACTTAACCTTTAGGTTTCCTTCTCCTGTTAGGAATTCCGAGTAGCCGGCATCAGTAGCTAGCAGTCCTACAAACTGCATCGTGGGCCGCTGCTGAATAAATGCTTCTACAGCTTTATCCGTAACATGTTTTCTTCCAGAAATGTCTAGAGACACAAGGTTAGGCAAGATATCTTTCTGTTCCAGTAAACGAAGTGCAATGTCTGATGTGAACTGTTTGTCATCTGAAATATCAAGGTGATTTAGATATTTTAGTTCTCTTATAACATCCAGAATCTGGGTTGTGGTCATTTTCAAGCATTTCAGGTGGTGCATGGTCAAAGACTTGAGTCGGTCTTTGCAAGTGAGGAGTGCTGTTATGTCAGTGACAGAGGTGTTTGATATATCCAGACTTTCTAATCTGGGAAGTGAAGCAACATCTGCCAAGTCCTCGTTGTAGAACAGAACATTGGTAATACTCAATGCACGAAGCCCAGACAACTGGCTGAAGCACCTCTCATACGGGTCTTCCAAAGAAAGAGTTAACGAGTTCAGCACAAGGCATTGCAGATTTTGTTGGATCCATTTATTGCTGCCAAGTCCACTTATAATGTCTGTGATTGTTATATCTGCATTCACCCCAGTAGCATCCAGTTCTACCAGCTTGTGATGGCAGAATGCTTTCCGGAAAGCCACAGCAGAGATTTTCGCTTTCCGGATACAAGCTCGTTTCAAACGCATCTGGTTTCCTCGGAAAATGCCCACAGTTCCATCATTCAGAAGCCCTGTTGGAAAACAGCATTAGTGTTTGACGCCAGTAATCCAAAGGGTACTAAGTGTTAACAAAGATAATTAATTGCCAAGTAATTTGTCTTGGATCATTATGTCACTGATCCCAAAATTTTATATTTGAGATTCCACTTTTAAGATTACAATCTCACTTTTGGAAAATTACAGGTTTAATAATAGGACAGATAAATTAAGATGTAGTATATGCACATTACCTATTTGGTTCAGAACACGGAGCATGCAATAAATAAAACATGGATATGATTCAGAAACATTCAGACTGCTGTCTGCATTTTCTCACTGAACTGGTTAGAACTGTGCTAAAAAACAGAACTTCAAAGTTTCTGGAAGTTACTCTTCCACCGTCACAGTTCCATTAACTTCAAGATAGTACCAGCAATCAATGACCAATTCTCATCTTGCTTTAACTCAATTGAAAAATTTAGCATTTGATTGAATTCATAACTAGGATCAATACACTGAACTAAGCTAATTAAGTTCTTCTATATATCCCTCCTGAAGAGGGTAGGAGTGTTGCTCAGAAACAAGCTGAATGTGAGAAAGAAACCTAAGAAGTGATTCAAAGAGGAGAAAGAGGAGGACAAGGAAAGGGTGGGAAGGCGAGAAAGACAGCAATGAAAAAAGGAAATACAACAATCATGTCTGAGATTATTATCTTTTATCTCTGTAGCAAGAAGACTGCATAAGTAGTCTTTTCTTGCAGCATACTGGCAACACCCTAACTGAAATAATACATTTAGTTCCAGGCACAGGATTATCCAAAATGCATTGAAAACACCAAGATGTCTTATTTGTATCTTATCAACAGAAGCATTACTGCTTTATAGAATGCCATATGAGAAGGGTATGGTGGCACAAGCACGCACACAACGGGAGTAGGAAGAACATGCCCTTCCAGTTTCACTCTAGAGGGTTATAAATCTCAACGCTCCTGTTTTTTATCTCCTTTCTTCAAGCATACTGAACATAGAAAAGAAACTGAAAATGTAATATATTTGAATAAAAACATCATTGCCCCTACAGTTTGAATTTAAGTCACGAGCTAGTAATTGCTTCTGTGATGAAGTCAAATTAATATTAAGATTTGCAGAGCTTTCTAAAGAGCAAAGAGTTTAGGCATTTCTGACCAAGTAGTCAGGGCATTCCTCTTTTGCAGGGAACGCAAAAATATGGGGTGAAACAATTGGCACTCAGCAGAAAAACCAAATGCAATAAATAATGATAATTTGGTTAAAGCACTGCTAAATTACCACTTGATTTTTCCTCATCTTTCCATTTAAGGATCGAGTCAGGCTCTCTCACTGGCCTACCTTAGCCACACCCTGTTTATCTGGCATGCACTTTCGTCCTGCACACCAACACAGTGTTTGTGATGTTTCGGCGCCTGGAACTGCCTTCATCACTACTAGCACTGGTAATAAGTATCCGGTCATTCGGTTTCATTGAATCTGATTTCTTGGTATTACTCTAAATAATTACTTATTAGAAAGTAATGTATGTTGAAGATGAAAAGTTTTTTTGAGTTTGCCTTTTTTTAGAAGCATTCCTTCTGTTATATCTGACTAGAACAACTGGAGAAGACTAGAACTTGAGAAAACTAGAGCACCAGTATTTGCACAGTAAGACCCAATCAAATCCGCACCTTGGGCACTTGGTCTGTTTATAGTTATTTTTCTAGTGTCATGTCTCATCTCTTAAGTCTCCAGGATCTCCATGAATGGGTCTCCTGCCTCTTCTCTAGGGTAATCCATATATTCACTCTTTTCATACTAAGAACCTTTTATTGACACAACATTTTCCTTTGTCATGCTTAATGCAAGCAAACCAGAGGGCAGCCCTCTCCTCAAAGATGTGCTGACAGCAAACATGATAGACCAATACGTAAAACATAATACCACAATGTGGTTTCCACAGATGTTTATACCGCTCTTGAAAGTGACCGCTTTCGAGCGAATAATTCCACTTCAAGAAAAGTGCTAAAAGATATGAGAAACTATTATAATTAAAATCACAAGATTACTTCCTAATTTAATCACAAGAACACACAGTAAAGAAAATTAAATCAACTGATCTGCAAGAGATACTGAAATATTTGAGTGCTGCTAGAAGGAGTAGAATCAAATAAATCTTTTTTTATTTAAGTGATCAAAAGAAGATCTATTAAAGAATGTTCACTTAAAGGAACAGCAAATTAAAATCGTAAACCCAAGACTTTCTACTTAGAAGTATCTATAGGGCAATGCAACATTCAGCTGAAGCTGTGGAAAAGCAAAAATAACAGGAATTCTCTATTAAGAAAATAAGGACACAGTTTTAACAGCTGCAACAGCAGATTCTACTAGAAAATACACCAGAACTGCAGTGTCACATTCCAGTAAAATATTTTCACTGATGTCCTACAAATAATTGTTTTTACCATGAAATGCCATCGTCTGCAGCAATCGATCCGCCACTTCTTGAGGAAACATTCCTGGCTCCTGCAAGCATAGTGTTCCATCTTGCCTTTCTGTGCAAAACTTCTCTAGGTTGGCAGTCAGGAAATTCAAACATATATCAAGTAAAGAATAAGGAGAAGCTTCCTCCTGTCATAAGCAAAACACAATGAAATAAAGGAGATTTAGTCAAATCATTCTCTGACTATGAATCTTCCATTACTCTATAATGTTGTTTTTAGGCAAATCATTCTTTTTTTTTTAGTTTGATTCTCATTGGAACAGGCTAATATTACAAAAGGAGACGTCTCCCTTAGAGCCATGCAGAGTCAGGTCACACAATCAATGACTGGCAATGGGCAGCCTCCTCCCCCAGAACCACATCCAGTCTGGTCTGTTGTTGTCTGCTTGCGTTCACAGAGGAAGAAAAGTAATTGCCAATAAGATCATTTGAATTTATGGAGTCTACTGAGGATTAATCAATCAAGACAGACTGAAAGAAGATTTTTAAATCAAATTTTGCTTCTTGATTTAAACTATTTCTTTTAATCCTTCATTTAAGTCAACCCACATTAGAAGTCTACTACCAACTTGCATTAGAAACACAGCTAAATTTCACATGTTGTTAGGAGCAATTTTTGACACTGAAAAGGCAGCTAGAGCTTCAGATCAAAAAAGGAAACTGAAAAAACTATTTTAATTCCAAATTTTGTGCAGGAATAAAGTAACAACTATTACAGTATTCCTTCTGATTATAGATACCAATTTTCTCCTTTTTATGCTAAGCACCTGGAAATCCTAGGTCCAAAGGACAAGGCAGAAAATAAACCTGAACTTTTCCTTCAGAGTTCTGAGACTGCACATTGATATACGAAAATCTCAAAGGTTTTTTTATTCCACATCTAATAATAGCCTACTGTTTTCAGTCACACAGATTAATCAACATAAAGAATGACTTGCAGCACTGTGAATCATCCCCAGCCCTACACAAAAGAAGGCTGAGTGACTGGTACATACTCCCCCAGACAACTTTGAAAATAACAGCATCAACTGTTGCCAGATCTCATCTGTAGGGAAAAACTGTAGCTTGCCTTTTATACTGAAAGTTCTGGATAATGTCACCTTTCTTACCTAGCTCATTTAACGTCTCTCCTGTTGCTTCATTTGCCTAATACGCTCATCACAGAAGTACAGAAACATATAAAAGGTTATGTAGAAGAAATATAAAGAAAATGACAGAAATAAGTCTTCCGAAATAAGGTGCATATGTTTGAAGATTGGGAGGTACCACATTAGGGCAAAGATGGAATGGAGCTTATCTTTAATGAATCATGTATTGACAACCATGAGAGACTGCAGTTTAATAGCTCTTGAAGACTTAAGTACAGGTTTGGGAACAAGAGGCTCCAAATTATTCAAATACAAGCTCTTTCAGCAGCTTTTGACATGTAACTTTCAACTCCTTTGACTTGATTTCTCTAGGTGCTTAATTTTATTATATATATATTTTTTTTAAAGCTTGATTACTACATTTTATTGTTGAAGAAGCAGGAGTTATTTTGTGATGTGACATGCTCACATTACCAGAAAACAGCAATTTTGGCTGCTTTCAGTCTTAAGCTGATATGAAAAGGAAGGACAGAATTTGGAACTGTTAACGTCTTTTGTTTCTTTATAGTGTGCAACAATGCCTGAAATACTTCTAAAGAGAATAAAAACAACTAATTATTTTAAAATAGTACATTTTTTGAAAGAAAGGGGAAAATTTTCTTTTTAACCTGAAACGACTACACATGCACAGGACTTATATGACAGCTGCCAATTCAAATAAAAATCAGAATCCTTACTCAAAGGCATATGAAAATTATTCCCACTGAAGCAAAGACATCCTCATCTCCCATTAGATCTTGTGCTTCTAGTTCAATGTTTAAATGTGACAAAAACGGAACACTGGCTGTCTTCGCTCCTTCTGGCACTGTTCCATAATTTCTGCCAGAAAAGCTAAAACACTTTTATGTGTCAGTGAACAAACTCCAATGAGAATTTTTAGCTTTGCAGATTGGCTGCTAGCATATGATTCAGAAAACTATTTTTTCAACCAGTACCTCTAACTGCCCAATCTACAATTTGGAGATAGTGTTTTAATTTTTGTATTAAATAATCACTTTAGAAGTCCATACAGGACATGCCCATACAATAAAGGAACAAAATCTACATGCAGTGATCAATTACACTTGCGGAAAACACCATATCGTTTTTATTAACTCCACTTATACCAGTTATAGGAGACATTTTTAATGTTTCTTCAACTTGCTGCGAGGCTGAAGAAACACACCTAACGAAAGCTCCTGAGGTAACCTGGGCAGATAGGTGAAACATTTTTATCTACATCTAATAAAGTCCCTAGACAAGCATCATAAAAACAATTTCCTAGACTGTCTGCTACTGAAATAGAACAGCTTGAATACAGCCTGTAAACCTTTTATGTGAGCCAGCGGCATTCCTTTTCTCAACTTATCTTTACTTAAGAAGAATACTGCCTAGTTAAAGACCTCATAGTAAAAGTCTTCGGTTGTATTTAAGCTCTTACAAGGCTACGATTTAAGTGGTTCCTCTCTCTAGCTATGCTTTCAAATGTCAACTTGAAAATAAACCTGGCATTTGTTTTCAGCTCATTTCAGTTTCTGGCTGTAATATTCTATTGAGATGCTGTAAATGTGTGTCAACCACAGCATGGGATTTTTTTTTTTTTCATTTAATAAAGATCATTCAGCAATATTTCAGTAGAACTTTCATTACATATATTTGACTTTCATAGCCATCTTAACTATCTGATATTTCCATGTAACCTCATGGTTTCTTTCATTCTGTCAAATTCATTCAGTGGCCAGAAAATAAAAATAAATTCCCCCAAACACTGAATTATGTATTACATGATGCAAGTCTGGGTGTCTTCATTAGCTAAAACACATATTAATATAAGAGTAATGTGACACATTAAAATCAACTAGCTTATGGAATAGTAACAAATGTAGAATAATTTAATTTAGATGGCCTTTTCAAGGCTTGTTTCCATTAATTCTTTTTAAAAAGATAACTTTATAAGTGCTTAATATAACCAAGGCAAACAAACAAAAAAAGTGTCTGGGAGGGTGAGGGGGGAATAAACTGCATGGCTACTGACATCTAACAGTAATCCAATACACCAGTGGACTGAAATGCAATACCTGCTTCAACATGATGTTACCCAGTTCCGCTTATAGCTCACACACCAGTGCAGTTGGAAAGGTTCTCACAAAGAAAACTATCCTCCACATTTTAAGAACACCTTGATTCAACTTTAAGTATTGCTAGAATATGTTTAACCTATATTTCAAAATGCAGTTAAAAAGAAAAAAGAGCTTAGGGGATGTAGTGGGTTGACCTTGGCTGGACACCAGGTGCCCACCGAGCTGGTCTATCACTCACCTCCTCAGCAGGAGGGGGAAAGGGGGGAGGGGGGAGAAAAGATGGAAAAAAAACCCATGGGTCAAGATAAAGGCAATTCATAAAGCAAAAGCTGTGCATGGAAGCAAAAGAAAACAAAAGATTTGTTCTCTACTTCCCATCATCAGGAAACGTCCAGCCACTTCCCGAGAAGTAGGGCTACAGCACGCATAGTGGTTGCTCCAAGAAGACAAACGCCATACTAAAGATGTAATAATGCCTCCTCCGCTTTTCTCTTAGCTTTTACTGATCAGACGTCATATGGTATGGAACATCCCTTTGGTCAGTTTGGTTCAGCTGTCCTGGCTATGTCCCCTCCTGAGATCGTGCCCACCTCCCAGCCTGCTGGTAAGGGGGCAATGTTGGAGGGCCAGCCTTGATGCTGCACTGCTCAGCAGAAGCCAAACACTGGTGTGTTGCCAACACCTTTCTAGCTACCAATACAGAGCACAGCACTATGAGGGCTGCTATGAGGAAAATTAACTCCATCTCAGCCAGACTCAAGACCAGGGGACGTATTAAAGTACCTGGAATAAGTTAGATAATCTTAAACGCGACACTATGCCTAGATTAACTGGCTGAGTGTTGAGCATCAAAACAAAATCCTCTTCCTTTGGGGAAGCATCACCATGCAACCACCTGCTTATACAACAATAACTAAAAAAAGATACAGGTTTAACTAATGTTTTCTATCAGTAACTGCAACGTAACTTTGCACAAAAAATAAATTTCACTGCTGTGTGGGTCTTTTTCACTATAGGTATTGTGATACTACCAACTCCAGCCTGAAAGATACAGTTCCTTCTGGCTGTGTGTCCCAGATTCCTTAAAAATCAAACCTTTTTTTCCATCAAACCTTTTTGGGGTTCCCCCTCCTCTCTCAATAAACCAGTATAAAACATTGGAAGTCAAATACCAATTTCAGCTCTAACAGAATCACTTCTCTGATGTTCTCCCTAATTTTTATACCCTATTGCAGACTCAGTATGACAAAATCCAAATGCGTAAGGTCTCTCTGTGCCAGGCCCATCTGCTTTTTTTCCTCTCTAAAGTCTCAAAGGAGGAGATGGGGTACAGGATAAGGGACTTCCAGTTGTGGCAGCTATTTCTCTCAAAAAGTTAGCAGGAAATAAGGGATAATTTAGAGCCTTGGTCTTTGGTGTTGGACATACCGTATTTCTAATTGTTTTCTACCTCTCCACAGCCCCAAAACTTTACTTACTTTCTTAAAACGAACATTCTTAAAACCATCAAGAAATAGCAACTCAAGTAATGGTCATCAAAATTCTTCTGAACACCAATAAAGGAAAGGCAGTAAGAAATAAACAGTTCTGTGATATACATTATTAAGAAACTTTATGATTATCCTGCTTAAATTAAATGAAATAAAACAGATGTAGGCAATTTATTAACCAGACTCAAGGAAACATTATGTTCAAAACTCAAATTTAACATTAACTATTCTGCCACAAGAAGTCGGAACATACTGATTAAAGCGATACAAGGTTGGCAGAGATCACGAGAGGTCTAAAATTAAATAGCGCCACATTAAAATGACATAGTGAGGCCATGTATTTCAAGATTAATACCAAGAACTTCAGATATGAGTTCATCAATTAGAAATGACTGGAGAGAAGAACCTGAATGGTTTGCTTAACCACAAGAAAACAACGTGAGGCAGCCAAAGAAGGTATCGGGAGAAGCATCAAGCAAAAATAAGGAAGTATTATGTAATTTTCAAGACACTCGGAGATCTCATGGGGCTATTTATGTTAAGAGGTACCTGTACCACTTCAGCTTGAACATTAACAGCTACTAGAATGCTCTGGGGCAAAAAGCACATTGGGAATAGGAAACAAAACCAGCTTTTCTTAGCCTAGCCAATCAAAAGGTAAGAGATATGAACGCTGCCTATAAATACAGCACAGTGAATAAAAACTATACAAGGAAAAAAGCTATTAAGGTGAAGAACAGTGCCAGCACAGCAACAAATGTGCACAGAAATGCCATGAATTAGAATTTTTGCCATAAATTTAGATGTCAGTACATATCTCCAAAACATCAAACAATTACGTTCTACCCCAGTCCACTGAATAGAACAGCAGGCGCAAAAAGTTCCTACTTTTAAAATAAAGATAAAAAAAACCTGATTAGGGGGTTAAATAAAATTAGGCTTTTAATAACAAGGGATGAGACTAGATAACCCAGGAAGTTCCTGCAAATGCTGTAAAGGCAAATATGCACACTCATCTCTCAGAGGAGCAATCAAAACAGCACCCATATGTTGTTCTCTCAGGCCTGTCTTTTAAGCAGGGCAAGGCTGTTTCTCCGCCGCCACTTTTGGCCGGCTGGGTGCCCTAAGAGCACGCTGCTCCACATTGCACACATCAGCAAGGCCCACGTACCGCACATACCACACAACCCGTGCTTTCGGTGGCACGGCTTTTTTCCAGACAGCCCCTGGACACAACAAGCCCCAGTGGGAAAAGTGCTGTTTGAGGCTTGGACTGCACCCAGGCTGGGGCGAGGAGGGGAGGCAGGGACGGCTGTCCCGTCCTGCCCTGCCCTTCACGCCGGCCGGCGGAGGAGCTCTGCCCGCCGGGCTGCCCCCGGCTCCCCTGCGGCAGGAAGACGGTCCCCGGCCCCACAAGCTGCCGTAAGAGGAGCCGAACAGCGGCGGCGAAGGCGGGCCGGCCATCACCCTCGCAGCGCTGTGAAGATGCGGGGGCGCACCGGGCAGGGCTGCCGCTGCCCCCCCCCCCCAACCCGACCCTAGCTTGAACCTCCCCTCAGTCGGGTCTCCATCGCCTTTTTCTATCACGGGGAGCGGTTACACAACAGCGAGGGCTGCCGGGCCGCCTCGGGGGTACGTGAGGGGACGGACCCACCACCGCCGCCCCGCCGGGGCGCTCCCGGCTTTGCCTCTCAGCGGCTGCCTGAGGGTGGGGGGAGATGCGCGCGCCCAGCGCCCGTCTCGCGCCCAACGGCCTCACCTGCCCGGACGCGCGGCAGCCGCCATAACGGCCCCTTCCCCCGGGGCGGCGGCGGTTCACCTCAGCTCCCCCCCGCCGGGCTCCCGCACCCCGCGGCGGGGGCAGCCCGCGGGGGCAGCCCGCACACGCACCCCCACCCGTCCCCTTCAGCGCCTCCCCGGCCCGCGGCGCTCACTCACCATCGCGGCGCTGGCTGCCGGAGGCGAGCGCCCAGCCAGCCGGGTCCCGCAGCTTAGCTCCTTTTCTTTTTTTTTTTCCCTTCCCTCAGTTTTTTAACCCCTGACCTGGAAGTGAATCTGCCTCAGCCGGCCGGGAAGCGCCGCCGGGCCCGCCTCCCTCTAAAAGGCGCCGCGCCAGGCACAGGCTGCCGGCTCCCCGGGTGAGTGGGAATCTTAAAATCCAGGTTTAAGGACGTAAAGCGTCTGGAGAAGGGTCTGTGACTCAACAAGGTGTGCGAGACCTTCCCTGACGCCTACTTTGCTTTCATTTGGGAGCCCGCGAAGGCCGCTGAGGACTGCAGCAGCTCTGTGGCAGCTCCTTGTCTTTGGGTAACCTCTCAAAAGCAGGAGTTCAACGTCAGCTTTATGCTTGTCGCTCACAGATCAACCTCTGAACTTTAAATGTTTCCTGCCCAAACGAGTTTATTCTGGTAATACAAATAATAATCTGCGGTACAATAGGCTTTGCCACCTGCTTCGACGTTGGGGAGGAGCTTTGCCATAAGCTTTTATACAAAATAATACAGCAGTAGCGATGAAAACCTGTCTCCCAACAAATACGTGCTATAATGTATTGTTGGTAAAGAGGACATGGTTATTTTTTGTTTCAGGATACAAAGGAAAGAATGATACAATTACTTTGTCCAAGTAAAACGAAACTATAAAGAGCTTACTGTTAAACCTTTTAAAGAATTGACAGTTCTACATACAGCAGCTTTGAATAATAGTTGTTTGCAAACCTGCAAAACACAAACATTAAGGAACAATTGCTAAAATAATTTATGTTTCTGTCATTGCGAGATGACAAAATATTCTACAAATATTATCAAACACAGTTTTGCCTGTTTAGGGACTACATAACAAAGGTCAGTTATAGTCCCAATTCTTTAGATGAGGATGTTGATATAGGGAAAATAAATGACGTGCTCAGGATCTGACAAGAACAGAATCCAAAGTCCTCGTGTTCTGAATTTAACCACTTAAAAATCTAATCTGTTTAGAAGAAATAATTTATATTTTGTATTATATAATTATGGACATAGACATTAGCTTAGATTAGTGAGGGGCTAGTACTTCTTAGCCCATTACACATTTCTTCCACCTCCTAATGTCTTTGGGAGCTTCCAGGCTCCCAATACCTATTAACAAATTTCCATATTTTTATTAAGATATTTCCATACCTATTAACAAACTCACTCCAATCTGAGATCACCAGATGTCTTGTCTTTGCCTTCTTTTTCCTCATTCCATCCAGGTTTATGATGGGAACTCTCTTCCTTCCTCCTGTCTGGGCACAGACGGTGAAAGCTCTGAAGCGACAGACAGATCCCCTGCCCTGGGTGCGTGTTCTTGGCCAGCCCCGCTGCACTCCAGACCCACAGCAGGGAGGAAACCTTCTCTCCTGGTGTGGAGGGGGCCGTAGGGTTGTCACTGACTCAATGTCGGTGTCAGATACTGCGAAGACAAAATCACAGCAACAACAGGCTCTTTGGGGATTTAAACTGACAAACTCAAAGAGTTTCCACGGAGCCTGTGCAAACTGAAATTTTTCAAAGCTGGATTTTCAGAGAAACAATATTGCTGGTAGTAAAGCAGTTCATCTCCCAAAGGCCTTCTCCAGAACAGAGGACTCGACACAAAAATTCTCAGATAGCAGTCAGCAGGGGCCAGACTACCTTTATCTTCTTCCCTGCTTTCTTACAGACATGTCAGTGCTTTTGGTTGATAACATTTTGAAAACAAGATTCTAGCTTCATGTGGACAACGTGTGTTAACTCCAACCCAAATACTGAAAAGTCTGAAAAGTTTTAAGGAAATATTTTAACAGAAATTATAACTGGCATTTCGGCAGCACGTCCAGCACGTGCTGCCATCAGTCCAACCAGCAGCGGATCTCACCGTTAGCTCCACCCGTTTAATAGACAACCAGGTTTCTTCCTATGGGAGTCCATGCACAGGTTTTAGCTGGATTTTGTTTATCCCAAAAGCTGAACAAGCCAGCATTATGTTGGTGAAATAATTTGGGACAAAGCAATCTCAAATATTCTTTGAAATTAATTTTTACTTAAATATTCTTCAAAATTCATTTTAACTCTAAGCAACTTGTTACGTAAATTTCTCATGCGCTGCTGTGCTCTCAGAAGAAATTCAGCCTGTGCTCAAAACCGCTAGAATTGAATAGTGTGCCGTATTTTGTATAAGTATCCTAATATCACGTCTGGCTTAAATTCATTCATAACTCAAGAAATAGGGTTTGCTGTCCGGTGTTGCTTGCTTGCCAGTCTTCAACAACCCTGTCACTGCCTGTGGGGACTTGCAGGGTTCCATCTCTTCAAAAAGCACCTCCAAAATCTTTTGTTGCACCACAGAAAGGGACGATTGGTGGCAACAGTCACTAGCAGCAACTCTCCCCTTCTAAAATTGACTCGAGAATTATTTAGCTGTTAACCCCCGACAGAAACACGCAGGCAGCAACTTGGGGAGTTGGTGAAGCCGCCCTGGCTGCTAGGCCACGCACACTGTATTCACACATGCCGTAACGCCGCAACTTGTGGATTTCATTGTCCTGAACCTCAGAAATACGTATCCAATGGCTCGAAACCCGGAAAGTACTAAAAATGAACTATTGCTTAAAACTTGTGAATTGTCAGTCTCTGGCGGTCCTGAGAGGGAGCGATGAGGCAGCGCAGGCGAGCGCGGGGCCCCCTCTGCCGCCCGGTCCCAGCGCCGGTGGCGGAGCCGGGGGAAGGAAGGGTCGGTGGTGCCGGGAAAGGGGGCACTGGAGCCGGAGGAAAGGCCGGCGGCGCCGGGGGAAGGGGGCGGCGAACCGGGAAATGGCGTCCCGGCATCGATGGCTCGGCGCTCCCGGAAGGCGCCGTATCGATCGCTCGGCGCTGCGCGGCGGCCCCGTCAGCTCCGGCATGGCCGG
This sequence comes from Rissa tridactyla, assembly GCF_028500815.1. Classification (NCBI taxonomy): domain Eukaryota; kingdom Metazoa; phylum Chordata; class Aves; order Charadriiformes; family Laridae; genus Rissa; species Rissa tridactyla. The sequence goes on along the minus strand of NC_071473.1, from coordinate 49,008,929 downwards.
TCTCATCAACTTCGAGGATGAGGAGGAGGTGAGGAGCTATCTGGAGAACCTGCACGTCGAGTATAGCTACCAGTGCTTCAAGGAGAAGGACCCGGACGGTAAGCGGCCCCGCCGCGACCCCCTGGGAGCTGCGGGGTCAGCTTCCCCGGCAGGAGCCTCATCCCTTTCCCCGGTGCTCGCAGGCTGCCAGCGCCTCGCCGACTACCTGGACGCCGTGAGGAAGGACTTCGTGGCGGCGGCGCGGGTGCTGCGCGACAACTGCGAGGGACACGGGCACGGCGAGAGCTGCTACAAGCTGGGGGCCTACCAGGCCATCGGCAAAGGTGGGCCGGGGTGGGCAGTCCAGCCGCCGTGCCCTCAGTTTCCTCTGAAGCCCTCCCGCCCGTGGTGGGTGTCTGGGGCTCTGCCGCCGCAGCACAGGGGACGCCGCTCTGGGGGGGCCCTGCCGGCAACTCCTCTGTGTGCAGGGAGGGCGGCCATGCCTGCGGGGAAACTTCCACCCTGGAGGTGTTCAAGGCCAGGCTGGACGGAGCTTTGAGCAGCCTGGTCCAGTGGGAGGTGTCTCTGCCCGTGGCAGGGGGGTGGAACGAGACGGTCTTTAAGGTCCCTTCCAACCCGAACCATTCTGTGATTCTGTGAAACACAGCTCCTGCTTCTGCAAAGGTGCCAAGCACCGACATTTCCTCCTGACCTTGGAGGAGGAACTACCTGTCCCTTTTATGGTCGCATAATAAAAGCTGGGGAAGGGTGGAAAACCTTAAATTGCTTCCTTATGAAGAATCAACTTTAGGTTAACCACGTGTATTATCCTTATAGTTATGTCTGTATAAATGGTAAGTATATCCAGTGCTGAATGCTGCGGTGTGGCCTGTTCTTAAAATTTGGGTTTAATTTTTCTAGAGGAAGTAAGGAAGAGATAAATTTACAGACTGGTAACACTGCTTACAGACACATAAGTAGGCCCCAAGTCTGCCCAACATTTATGTGCTGGTACAGTAACGGCAAGCAGTTAAACTAGCAAGTTTTCTGCCAAATAACATTGCTAGGAAGGAGTATATTTTCACTGTAGTTCAAAACTAGGAACAATCTTAGTGTACCTATAGGAATACTGACAAAAGAATACTTTGCCTAGTGAAAGCTATTAAGAAATCCATAGATGTATTAGTGGAAAGAATGTTTTGCGGTTTTGGTTTGGTTGGTTTTTTTCTGGTCTGCATAAGTTGTGATTACTGGAGGGTGTAGGAGAGTTTCCTAACTAGAAGACATTAGCCAGACCTTCGTAAATGAGACAATTCGGTGTCTCTGAAGTCCTAAATTTTGACTGTAGCTTCTAAAGTGAGGGCTGCTGTGTTTCCCAAAGAGCACTGGGAAGCGTGCTGCAAAGCAGAGAGCTCCCACCTGGTTAACCATGTCCTTACAGTAATATTTTGGTTTCTTGGCCGGCAGGTGGACTCGACCCAGACTTGAAAGCTGCCTACAAATCTTTTTTGAAGTCATGTGAGAAAGGTGGGAAGAAGTCAGTAAATGCGTGTCATAACGTTGGGCTGTTGGCCCACGATGGGAGAGTAAACGATGATAAACCTGACCCTGTGGTTGCTAGAGACTATTACACAAAAGCCTGTGATGGCAATTTTGCTCCAAGCTGCTTCAACCTCAGTGTAATATACCTCCAAGGAGCACCTGGGGTCCCTAAGGACATGAACCACGCGTTGAAGTACTCGCTGAAAGGGTGTGAGCTGGGTCACATATGGGCTTGTGCCAATGCCAGTCGAATGTACAAACTGGGAGATGGCATTGAGAAGAATGATGCTAAGGCAGAGGATTTGAAAAACAGGGCAAAACAGCTGCATAAAGAACAGAAAGAAGCCTCAAGTTCTTTAACGTTTGGGGAGTAAAACTGTCAGTTGCAGTTATTAAGACTGCGGTTTTAAATGGCAAGTGAACTTGTTTAAACTGTGAGCATACGGTTTTCAGTCATAATAAATAAATATCCTGTATGCAATATGCATATGCAAATAAACATATTTCTGTGGATGCAACAAACATGACCAACTCTGCCGTGCCTTTCTATAGTTTTAAATACACAAGTTCTTAAGTGTATTGCTTAGATCCCTCCTCTTCTTTAAGGAACACAACAACACTGTCCTTTTGGAATTTTGTTCCTGTGGTTTCAAGTATGAAATTAGTCCATAACATCCTTTTTTCTTTTTTTTTTCTCCACTGCAAATGTTTGTAGCCAGGAGCTGTAATTCTGTACTGGGCTCAGACTGCATAGCTTGCTGTCACGTCTCTTCAGAGACTGTCGTGAATCCCACATATTTTCTGAGCTAACTTCCTGCTGAAACAAGCACAGATTTTGATCTGCTTTCACGTGATGTTTAAGTCTCACCACTACCACTTTAAAACCATGCTTATTTTGCTCTCTTTGGCCACAGAAATATTGTCCTTTGCTTGTACTGTCAACTTTGTTAACCGTGAGAAGTTCATTCTGGCTGCGTGTGCACAGTGCTTCTTGCTGTCTGTGATGTTTCCAGGTCCAGGGGATGCTGCTGCTTTAGGCCATGAAAGCACGAAGCTCTTCCCTGGTCAGCTGAGATCTAGAAACATTTAAGTCGTGTTCAGATGATGCCAAGCCCAAAACAGTAATGAGCCTGTTGTGTACCTAGAGACATCTCTGCCTATAGATCTTGCAATTGAAACGGGCAGGAGAGGAAGGAACTTAATTAGCTTTGTTGGGCAGAGGAGATACAGGGGCAGCACTTGAGAAAGCTGCCCCAGATTTATAGAGAAAATAAGTAGGAGAGCTAGGAATTGTCCGAGATCCACTGAATTACAGGTAAGTATCCAAGACGGGAGATTCCCTTTCAGGAAAGGTAGGCACGCAGGTTTTAAATACCTTTAGCCTGAATGTTGTTTAGCATCTCGCCAACTGGTTTGTCACTGAGTTTGCATCTGAGTGCCCCGTGTGCCTGACTGCTTTAGGATTGCTCTCCCACGCACAGTGATCACCCCTTATTCAATTACACACAAATTGGTTTACTTTCCTGCCAGCTTCTGAAACGCTATGTTCTGTTTTTTATAATACAGATGTAGGGAACAAGGTCCTAACTGTTTAGATTTTGGTCTCAAATCCATAGTGCTTACATATGCAAACTGTAACTAAACATACATATTCTGAAACAGCAGCCTAAATAAGTACGGCAGTATAGGTAAATGTATTCATGCACTCGCATCATCTTTGATAATTTTGGTGTGTATAAATATATGTGAAGCTTGTGATATGTGTGTGTGTTTTGCCGTAATTTTACTGCTGATTTAGAATGTGAATGCTGTGGCTATGATCTGAATAAAGATACAAACTTGCTATTGAAGTAAATTAAGTGGGAGGAAAAACAACACTAAAACCCACACAAATGTGGCTATTGCCACAATTGAAAGCAGAATTTTTAGAATCTCATTGCGTGCTGTCTCAGGCAGAGCATGTATGAATTAAAGCAGTTCTTCCAACTTAATTGCGCTTTTAACAGACTTCTTGGAAGGGATACGCTTGCTGCTGGAATGGAAACCCCAGAAGAATAGCGTAGTGATGAAATGGGCTGTACTGTAACAGCAGATGGCAGTACACGAACAACGTTCCTGCATACCATGGGCGTGAGGCCTATGGCTCTTGTTTTCAGCAGCCTGGAAAAAAAAAATAGCGGTGACAAAAGCAAGATTAATTTTTCTGTTAACAGAGTTAATGTTTTATGGCAGTTCAAGAAATTAAAGCTCTTTTAGAGGAACACACTTGGCCCGATTCTTTGCAAGGTAGTATTCTGGGCATTTGCTTCACTTGGGAAAGGTAAGTAAATGCTACCTCTGCGTAGTGTAACAGTCTAGTAATAAAACAGTTTGGAAGCCGTGTGTACAGAGTAAGCAATTACAGGTGGCTCAAGGCATTGGAGAATTGGGTGACATTTTAAGCCCTGATTTTTTTTTTTTTTTTTTTTTTGAGTTTGGAATGCTCACTGCCTCCGAGTGGCTTGTTCAGATCCTCAGTTCCAAACTAACCTGCCACACAACAGCGGGTTTTATTCCACCAGGACTAATGACTGTCAGTGATCCCCCCGGGGGAACTTCCAGTCAACACAGCAAACAGGCACCCGGGAACATCCTCAATAACAGTGACACACATTGCAGATAATTCAAGCCACATATAAAGTGCATGTTGCGGGGAGTTTTTTTCATAGCACTTGAGAACTCGGAGACTCGCAGAGTTTAAATATTATAAAATGAAGTATTTTCATAAAAACTGTCAGTACTGATAAGTTTATGAAGTATCATCCAATTTTGTACCAGCGGTTGAAAAGGCAAACCCAAATTAAGGCAAGGTCTTCTGTTACACTAAAACACCATCAAAACCAACTTAAAGTGTTTTCAGACTGTCTCCGAACAGTTTGCTGCCTGTTCTGGACACACCTACATCTTTTTACCCAGATACCGGTGATGCTGGAACAGATGCATTAGATGGGTAAGGCCATCTCCTATTTGACTATTTTCCCTACAAAGTGACAAAGCGTCAAAAAAATGAAGATCAGCCAGTCTTATTTCAGTATATTGTAAATTATATGTGGTTAATGCAGTCTATAGCGGAGACTACGGACCCTCCTAGTAGCAGTCTATTCTCAACCTAGAGATTATGTTCAGGAGACATAATCAAAATCTGTTAATAGGTGAAAATTGTACTGCAAATCTTGGCTTATAACCATCTTGCCCTGATATTATGAAGGTATTACCAAAAGGCCGGTATCTTCCTGCTCTTTCTTTTTACCTGATGTTACAAAGGCTAAATTTTATGTCCTCTTGGGAAGAAAATTGTTCCTCCAAACCCTCCGAGGTCATAAAAAGTGATAGGTATGTGCTCATAATAGCCTACTTGGAAATATGGGAGACCTGTTGATCTCTTCAGGATCAGTGGATTGTCTAAGAAATAAAGGAATTTATCTCAGCTTCACAGCTCCTGAATCACTCTCCGCTTTCTCTTTCATTTGTTTGTATTGATCTAAGCATACAGCTGACCTGCTTTGAGAAAGCAGCAGTATACTTCAGAAGGAATGGTGGCCAACTCTTAAGTAATTAATTAGACTTATGAATACATGGCTTTAAATGACGCATTCACTGCAGGATGCTTCCTGCAGCTGTGAGAAGGTCGCCAGTGGAGTGCTGGCTTTGTACCGAGATGTAAAATCACTGGCGCCACATCATGTTGTGTCGTTAAGTGTCGTTTGGATTAATTCTGGACAAAAGATGCTGTCGGGTAAAGAAGCCGCATGACATTGTAGAAACAGAAAAACAGACTTGTTCTGGTGGTTCTGTTTCAGTGTTATATTGTAATAAAAGCAGTTTTGCAGCTTGCTTACCTTTTATTCAGCCGTCAGTAACAACTCCTCTCTGCAACGGATGTGTGAAGGTAGTTCTTATAGGTGTACTCAACCCACCCAGATGGATGGTCTGGGAGACTGTGTGTGTGTGTAATCACCACACCAAGAAAGCAAAATAATACTGTGTTCCTTCTTACGGTACAAACTTCTTAGTATGGAAAGAAATTCACTCTGTTGGCAATTTTTCACTTCATCATGGGAGAGAGAACAACCCTCCCAGGTAGCTTTTCTCCTCCTTTGGTAGATGGAGAAGGAAGAATTCCTCCTTCCCTTGCACTTCCCAGCATCTCATCCACTAGACGTCAGGCTAAGACAGTTCTGCTCAGGGCTGGGCCATTTTTGGGGGTGAAGCAAGAAGGCAGAGGGAGGAAAAGGAGCCATGGCACAGCGAGAAACCAAATAGAAAATAAGCAATATATCCAGTTGTATTATTGCAGTAATTTGTTCTGGGGTAACACCCAAGGATTCAATTCAGGTCCTGATATTAGGCCATTCGCGTGCACCCATAACGACACGCCCAAGCCAGACACCCCCAATCTAAGATTCAGGTTTGTACAAAGTCCCTAGTACATACTTCAGTATCAAGCACTACTGTCCTGCTCTGATTTTCCAGATGCTGTAGCAACAACATGGCCCAGAATCCTCACAAAACAGATTTCTCCAAGACTCTTAAGACTTCAGCGATCAATTCTGTGCCAAATTTTCAACGTCTAATTTTGTATGCCATATCTGCAGCCTCCCAGTTCTTTCATTTTTCAGTATATGTACTTGAAGCAAACACAATAACCACTAATTACGCTAATTTCAGGCTATATCACATATTTCTAATTTGTTGTTAGTGCCTCCACTCTAATACTAGTTACAATTAACAATGGTACACTTGTTACAAATATGATGTTTTATACTTCTTACATACACACTTTGTTTTACAGTCTTGTTTGAAATATGGTAATATGGTTTTGTAATATAGCCTTATTTGTAATCCTTTTTTCCCCTAGATCAACTAGTAAGAAGTCTGTGTGATATGGAATTATAAAGTTAAGGCCACTTTGGAGCGGTGATTTCAGATGGGGATTTGTGAACAGCATAATCGTAATGCACACACACACACTCCAATTCATGAGTACGGTGGGAGTTCTCTAGAAGATCTCATTCTGCCTATGCAAAACTGGAATACGGTGCTTTAAACATACCCTGGAGAGTTTTTCTTAGCAACTGAGAAGCTTCTGGTAAAATAGAAGAAAGAAAGAAGATGAGACCCGTCATGTTTATACAGCAGTTGTCACTCACGGCATTCTAGCGCCCTTCACCCCGTGAATCACCAGAAAAAGAGCGTTGCTTTTCAGCTCATAGAGCCATTACATACGGAGTTGGGTAAGAAAGCCATTGAAGAAAAATGTTAATTTACTCGCCATGATGTAATTTCGTAACTTGAAGACGAGGCTAACCTGAATTTATGTTAGAAGTTCCTTATTCTGTCAATCCTCATTTGACGCTTAATGGCCTGGTCTGAGCATTTGATTGTCTCACAAAAGACACTGAAAAGAAGTGATCTGGTTTCCTTCCAGCTCTCCTGCGCCTGGAAGCCCGCCATGTTCCTATAGAGCTTCCTGCCCAGGAAACTCTCATTGCTTTGCAACAACCTTTCCTGCAAACTCCTGAGAGGGAAACCTGCGTTATCTCTACAGTACAGGAAAGGAGGATGAGGCACTGACGGCTAGTGACTTATTTCAGGTCACACGATGTCAGTAAGGGCGCAAACTGATTACTCTCCAAACAATATTTATCATGGCAAGGACTTGTCAATTCTTTACAAGCCAAGAAACGCGAAGACGGGAAACTGGCCTTTGAATGGTATCCTGATAATATTTGTGGAGTGTTATTCCAGAAAGATGCAATAGCCACCTCATCACAAGTGTTGTTAATAACTGCTGAAGAGAAAACAAGAAGCTGTGACACTGTCAAGACTGCAAGCAGTCTTGCTGTGTTACTTTCAGGGAAGTTATTTTCTGTGCCGCTTTAAGTGGAATGTTTTCTCTACGGCATTGTTTGGCTTATTTGTCCTGCAGTTGGTACAATGAAATATGTAATATCTTATTTGTCAGGTAGGCTGAGACAGAGCGACATTGGCTGTCACAGGGACCCAAACCTGCCTCAGACGGGCAGCTCACACACCATGGTATTTATGATGGACAGACACTGGCCCTCAGAGAGATTATGTATAAATTGAGGTAAAAAAGCTTTAGATCTTTTTGAAACTCCAAGCTTATTCTAAATTCTGCTGGGTTTTGTGAGTTTTACCCGTTCCTCAGAACCCAGGGGCTGATACCGGAGGATGCCAGGCACTGACATAGTTACAGAAGCCACAGAACGTGTGAACTAATTCAATACAAGGGATGGTTTCTAGAGGAGCAGCACAAAGGTTTTGTTATAGCAAACAGTAAAAACTTCCCACACGATTTAACAGTTAGCCAAAATGTCTCTGCAGTGTACTTGGCTTTGTAATTTCTGTTTTCTGTGTATTACAGCATGAAACTGTGATAAGTGTGATGTTTGCCGACTGTTCTGTTTATTGCTCCCACAACGGGCTGTGGACATTTCCAGATCACGCTGTCACACCATAGTGACAGTGCTGATCCATTGATGGTTTAAACTGCAACACAAGTTAAAAGCTACTTAATATAGTTCTACAAACGGTAGGAGCTAGGTTATCCCTACGGATCAATTGTAATTCTCTATGAACTTTCTTATCTAACGCCATCCTTATATGTTTGTTAAACTAAAGCCTATGGTCAGAATGTATTTTCTTATGCAGTACCTGTATGCGTCCCTGGGGATCTCTAGGTAAGAATGTAAAGCATCCTTTCAAACGCAGGATGACTTTGCCTTAGATACTGTACAGTTACAATCTGCCACCTAAGGCTATATTTATACCACAGCAGAATCCTGCGAACATTTTATATATACTATTTTCCCCATTATAATCTTTGGGGAACAATTTCAAGCAAGGCTGTTGATCTATGATTTGAATAAATAACCTCCGCTTGATTTCAATTAATATTTTCCCTCAGCATTTTTTAGTACCGAGCCAGAATACTTGCTGTCATCCCACAAACGGGTAAGTTGCAACAATCCGTGAGAACTTTCAAGCCAAGCTATGGACAAGTTTTATGACTTAGAAGCAGCAGCGGAAACGTGGCCCTCTGGGGAGCCAAAGGTGAGGTCCTTTGCCAGCGTGCGATGCCAGCGTCCTGCACACAGCCTGGGGAAGTGGCACACAGAGGCAAGGGGAGACGCCTGCTGCTCAGGAGCCTACTGCTAACGCTGCTGAAGAGCAGCAAGCCTGAGGCTGCTCACGCTTCGCTTAGCGCTCTTGAAAGGCATTAACGTTGCCTGGGGACATCCATAAGGTGGCAGAAAGAAAGTTAGTAACATCTTTTGATACTTAAATATGAAAGAACAAAAGTTTTTTGATTCGGTTCCTGTTCGCTAGGCTGAATCAGAAATATTGTGAGACTGGGAAACAAGATATAACCTTGAAAACTAATTGCATTGAACCTTAATACTGGAAAATTTTCTTTCAGAAAGGTCCTTGTGCAATCTGGGGTATGGGATATTTCTTCTCTGCTTTTGTCATGACACTGCAAATTGATCAGATGAATGTGTGGAGGGGAATTGATTGAATACTCTGTGCTTGGAGGCTCAAACTAAGAAGTGACAAACATAAATGCTGTTTCTTGCTAGAAATTGCTGTGTGCAATGCTGCTCAGCCTATGAATATGGTTAAAACCAAAGGGACTCTGCGCACTTTCTGCTGCAACGTGAAGCGTCAGCTTCCCTCAGCTGGGACCTGGGAGGTTGTTTTAAAGGACTTGCTGGAGCGTAACTTATCTTGGCCCAAACACTCCATGAAGATAGCAGAGCTGTTCAAGAAAAAGCAGGATCAAAACACTAGAGAGTCTGAAAAGCACGGTGGTTTCACAGCAAAAATGAGACAGAATAAATTGCGTAGCAGAGGAATTATTTCTAGCTAGAATTTACCTGCCCTTATACAAAATGAGCTCAACTGATTAATTAATTCAAAGCGAATTCTATTTTTTCTCATTGCTCAATCAGTAAAAGAAAAAGGCAAGTAGTTCAATTTGGCCCTTGAAGCATCTCCTGATTGCAGGAAAGCAGCACATCAAGCTGCTTTCTTCCCTGATGTCTCCAGAGTGCGGCAAGAACTACAGTAACACTTTGTGTAACAGAAAGCTTGCTAGGGCGCCTTATAGATGCTGGACTACCTTGATTAGCTCTGGAATTAAGCAGATGATGACTTCCAGAGCTTGGTCCCAGGTGTGTGTGTTCCTAAAGGAAACCATCACAATCCAAAGCCTATTTTGCTAATTTAACAAAGGAACCAGATCCAGATCATGGCACATTCAGATCAGGTCTGATCCCAAATCAGATCAAATTAGCTCTCAGGTATCTGCAAAGTGTCTGGACAACCTGAAACAGAAAAACAAGTTCAAGATCTCCTCTCTTAATTCCTCTACAATCCATAGGGGTTGAAACTCCCAGCAGCGATACGCCCCTACGGCACCAACACATGGCTGTTAATGTGCCTTTATCAAATAAGGGCCTGCACAGAGTTTAAACCCCTGTGGGGCAGAGGAGGTGAGGGCTGGGGCAGAAAGGTGGTCTTGCCTCACAGGCTTCTTCACTTTCTATCTGTAGCCGAGGCTGAACCAGCGGGTGGTGCACGCACACACACACAGAGGTCTGATTTTTGGAAACTGAGCAAGTTTTTTAGTTCAGGCCCAGCTATGCATTTATTCAATGGGATTGCAATAGCTGTTTGAAGCATTCCCAGAACTCATTAATGGCTGCAGAGTGCCCCAGCACTTTAGATTGCAGGTGGTCTAAGCGCTCGGAATGGATAAAAGATTAGAGCGCTTAGACATCTATATTTAAAAAAAAACCCAACCTAACCCCGCAACAAAACCCAGATGTTCTCATGATCTGATGAGCCTTTTGTGTGCTGTCCTCTCCGCATGCTGTTCGGCTTTGTTCTTCTTATTTTCCTGTGGGAGGACTGTTCCCTTGGCTACCAGCGCTGGCCTCTAATGGTTGGCATTTGGGCACTCAGAGCTAACAGGATGAAAACACCGTTTTTCTTTCGTTCCTGCAGGGGCACAGGGAACACAACTGGACAGGCTTCTGGTAGGCAACAGCTCCAGGTGATACCACTGCATCGTGATTTTGCCCCGCTGCACCCTTCCCTTCCGGCTGCTGCTCCAGTAGATCTCTGTATTTCTGCTGGCCACTGCCTTGTCAGAGAAGTGCTAACGGGGGGTGAGGTTTGGGGCTCGTTTCTCTGCCCTCCTGCACAGGAGGTAGCACGTGCTACCTTCGGCTGCTCCAGCCAGAGGTATTTTTTAGCCACATGCAGCAGCAGCAGCAGACCATGAGGCGTAACGTGCACAGCCAGCCTCACGCTAACAGGAGGGGCAGGTCAGAGCAGACACAGCTAATGCCTGGGAGCGATAATCAGTGTCTCTTAATCTTCCTGGCTTTCTGTATTAAGGACATTGCTGCTTTTGCATTAGAGGAATGCGAATAGCCTTGTCTCCTCTCGAGACCTCAAGGTCCCGCCTTCATTTGCCATCAAGTGCTCCATGAGATTCTGTTTCATTAAAGCCGCCACACAGTGACCTTCGCACAACAACCTGCTCTCTGTAGTCCCTCCGTAGTCTGAGGCTGCTCTCATTTAAATTACTGTTGTGCTGAGGGAATCGAATACATCTTTTTCTCCACTTAGGTGCCTGGAGCAAACTAATGTCCTTCTTCAGTCATGAAAAGCAACAAAGGGACTCTGATTCAGAGGGCAAGGTGAGGCTTGCAGTCTCTACGGGAACTGGAGACCAGTCTAATGACAGGGCAGATGAGGAAGCAAGAACACCGGTCCGTCAGATGAACAGAAACCATCGGATCTCAGACAAAAGTTGAGAAAACGAGGCAATAAATGTGGTGAGTGGATGAAGAGTTGTATGCTAGGTAGCTGGGAACCTGGTAAGGACTTGTGTTTATTGTAATCACCAAATCGTGTGGCACAGCGAAGGCAAATACCAACACCACTAATCTGTATTGGGAGAAAAAGAGGAAAAGTCACAAATACAGAAAGGCTATACAGCTTTTATATTTGTTTTCCCCTGTTTTCTGTTGTGGCTGTAACAGATGACAATATGAGCACATCTGATAATTCAGGGACACGCCTGGTCCACATGCTGAACAATCCCATCTTTGTAAGCAGGGCTGCTGGCTTTGCCTGCCAGAAGGGCTCGGAGGATGGAGAAGGCAGCTTGGGGAGGATGAACATGGGAGGGATAGGTGCAGGAGCTGCATTCAGGGTCTAGCTATTTTCTAGAACTTTGTGCCATTCCCGCCTAGTTCAAGAGGGAAGGTGATTAGCAGGTTGGTTTGCTGAGCCCACAGGACCTTCTTTACATTTCTTGTTGGGAAGATTTGAGGGATGAAACCTCTCTTTTCAGAGGCCAAAGAGGTTAACCTGTAGGGTCTCGCTGCACAAGAAGTGTTAGAGTTCTTCACTTTGGCATCCAGGAGCCATAACCAAAGAACTGCCCTGAATCCAAGAGCATGGAAGTGCTGGGGGGTTCCAGTGAGTGGATCCATCAAGAGACAACCAGCCCAGACTGTGGCAGCTCATATCTTCCTATTAAACAAATTGAACTCTCCATTTTACTTCTGCAAAGCCTCTCTCTGTTTTGCAAATGTAGCTGTTTCCCAGTGGTCCAATCCTGTCTGATTACCCCACGACCTGGGGCTCTGCTTTTCCCGGTTTGCTCAGGAGGCACCACTTCCAAGCGTGCCCCAGCCTTGTTCAGGGCACAGCAGTGCACGCTGGCACCAGGCACTGCTCCCCACCACACCAGCCACTGCTCTCCAGTTTTCTGTCATGAAAACATCACTGTATTTAGATGCCAAAGTCATGCTCTTTTCATTCTGGAAGCTGGCACAAGGTAATTTTGTATGAATGTTCTCCCGGGGAAATCAAATTTTATTGCAGTATGAGTGATATTAAAATGCACCACACTGGGACGCTAATATGCATATTAATAACATACGTGCTATATAGAAACCTGGGCACACTAAGCTAGAAGGGGCCCTGCAGTTATGCAGTCTATTTCTCTGTCCCAAAGCAGATTCATCTGTTTTTATCATATCTGACAGCTATCTTTCCTGCCTAACCTCTACTGGAGGCTTCAAAATCGCTGCAGGCAATTTTTTCCTGTGTTTACTGATATTTCCAGCAGAAAGCTCATGATTTCCTCAAGCACCACGAATACAATGAATGAATGCAGTAAAAGGACAATATGCAAGCAAGCAAGAACAACCCAGCAGCACAGACGCAGAAGTCCTGCCAGTCCAAGGGACATCCTACTTGGTTCAAGCGTTTATTTAATTCAAGTTGACTACAGTAAGGCATTGTGTACCAGCCAGGTGAAGAACAACAGTCCGTGCAGCTCGCTGGGAAGTGCAGACAAGATATGATCCCTCAGCATCAAAGATAACTAGCTAAGGGTCAAAGTAAAAATGCAATTCATGGCAATGAAAGAGAGAGACAGAATAAATGAGAGTAGCCTCTTACAATAGTGATAAGGATTGGCCCAGATTTATTTTTCAACCGTAACTGCTCTTCATTTTTATTGTTAGTGCTATCATTGCAATAACATGCTAGAAATTAACTGCTTTATTTATTTATTGGTAAGAGATTTACCAATGTGATATGCTGCTATTTTCATGCCAGTACAAAGATTGCATCAGAAATCCCAGCCAGCTGACTGATATCTGGAATTAGAGGAAAGGCAAATAGTGTAAGCTTGCTGCTCCCAGTTTCTGTCCTAGGAGAGGTGCTATAAAGTGCACTACATTCTGATTTTCTTTAAAATACTTTTATTTGAAAATGAATGCTCTCCAATGGCTGTGGTTCAGTTCCGCAGAAGAGAGGGCCCGTGGCAGCGCCCATTGCTGGCGCAGGCAGCCCTGCTCTGTCACCTCCCTGGGAAGCACAGCCGAGAGGCCAAAGCTGTTGATCTGACTAAGCAGCCTGAGATGGTTTTCCAGCCCTAATCTGGTAAATGTGCCTCTAAAGGTTTGTTTGATGAGATGGAATAGGGAAAAATACATTGTCCTCTGCCCAGACAGCTTAATATATATTTTTTTTCAGCCGAAAACCTCCCATTTCAGACAAAAGAAATCAGAGGAAGCCCAGTGACGACCTTGTGAAAAGAGAACTCACCCACCCCCGCAGCTCAGTAGAAAGGCTCTTGGTCTGACCCAAGACTCAGCCCATTTCCTTTCAAGCACCTCATTCAGCAAAAGGCCTCAAACCCCTTCCACTGACGCGGTTCTCTTAGATTTCCAAGGGATAAAACACCAGATCCCATTTGCACACCCTGCCGTCTCCTCTTTGCATTCAAACTCTTGAGCTGTCCGTGTCAGGTCAGCGCTGCCTTATCACCCTCCCCAGAAGGGCTCCGGTCATACGCATAACTGTATTAATATTCACTTCATCCATCATGTCTCAGGGATTCCAATTTAAAATCCCAAGCGCTAGCTTGGTAGCCCCAGCAAGCACTAGGAAGGATGGCCAGAATCTCTGTGGCTCCTAACCTCCTTGCTTTGGGCCTCCTAGGCACAGCCACGCTCCCAGGGAGCATCTCCCACCCCCGGCTGCTCTCCTCGGATGTAACAAACCGGTGGTCCCAGTCGGAGCACCAGGGGGAACAGACATAGTTTCCATTTAGCTCAACATCACGATTTATTGATGCAAGTAACAAACGCAGCCTAAAGAAAAGAAAAGCTGCAGAAACGCATTTTGTCATTGACTCAAAAGAGAAATCAATACCTTTGTATATATTAGAGGGAGCAATCTCCATTAAAAAACAAAGGGATGAGACAACTTGCTGGCTTTTAACATGTTTTAGTCTCCGCCTTAAGCGTCTCTCTCAAAAGCTGATGGGCTCATACAAGAGATCAGCCCCAACCGATCAGCCCCAACCACCCGCCTTTACTGACCCCTGGAAACCTACAGGCAATTACCAGACCCTGCTGGGGAGGCACCTTCCCCAAAACTACCTGGGAGAGCTGCAAGGAAGAGAAAGATTTAGAAAGACTTTTGCCTGTGAGTGGCTGAGAGTGACTAGAAGGTGCAGTGAGGCTCAATCTGACCATACTGACACCATACGTGCTTGTATTTGCTCACTTAAGAAAATAAAATTACATCGATGGGGTTTGTGGTTCCCCTGATTGCCAGGAGACTGAATGGGGCCAGTTCAGATCAAATGAACAATTTCAAGTGCAGTACTTTGTGCAGGTGTCCTGCACAAAAAAACCCAAAAAACCCCAAAAGAAATAGCGTGAGTCATTAACAGCTTCTTTGTCTTGTGATCACTGGCAATTTATCTTACTGAAATGAAAATTTATTGGGACATCACTGCAAGTAATTTCACTGTTTTCCTTCTGGAACCAAAAAATACAAAGCATTAAACTGTTGTGAGCAAAAACTCCACCAAAGAAGCCAGCAGACATCGCAGGAGTCCACAACCGGCGCACGCTACCCTGGCTCTGGGAGGCCAGTGAGCACAGATTTGCATAGTCGCCATCTCGCCCAAAACTGCTGCTCATTATAGAGCCTTTTTCTATGGCAAAATCCACTAAAAGAAGTGAACTGCAACTTTATCTGCAACAGCTACATGAGAAAATGGTACATTTTCTTACTGTAGGAGGAGCTCCCAAAGTGGCTCTGATCATACATTGCATTTTGCACCCTGAATGGCGGCAGGACTACAGGACTAATAGGAAGTGTGGGGGAGAAAGGAACATCATCTGAGGAAAAGCACTTACCTAATTCAGGCAGCAAAATCGCCAGCAGAGGCTCGCTCTCAAGTTCACAATGAGCTGGAAGCCACAACTCTACAAAGGTGTAAGCACAACCGCTGTTTCTCATAATACGTGATCTCTAAAGTATCACGGCAGCCCAGAAAAGATAAGAAACGTGTTAACTAAGGGATGCAAGGGAAGACTTGAAGAAGGGAGGTCTACCTACAATGTCAAAATAATATTTGTACATTTGCTAATATCTCAGAGAAAAGACTCTGGGGAGGAAAATCTTCTGTACTCAGGTAGCTACTCCAATGAACCTGGAGTACAAACACGGACTGATGATCACAGCAGAGGGCAGGGTCCTCAGCACCGCATCCAGCTTTGGAAATGGTTACTAGAATCTGCCCTCAACTCCAAGTTACCTTATAGCTTGTGGTACTTTGGAAGAAAATCCTGAAAAACTTGTTAAAACCAGGGATAACTAACTACAGCTGATGTGCTTTGTTTTCTTTAATCTGTCTTTAGCTTTGGTTCCTATACACCAATGAAATTTTTAACCCTGTACTTTGACTCACCCTTACGCCAGTGTGCTGACAAAGCAGCTGGAGAACGGCGAGGTGAGCTCTGGCTTGTCGTGCAAGGCCAAGACTCACAAAGTTTCTCCTGCTTGGCATGCTCCAGGCAGTCCCTGTGGTGTCAACATGGGGACACTCACAGCAAGCAGCTGCCCAGGAGGGAGGACTTGTACTTCTAAGAACTTACCTACCTCCATTGCCCTCCTGAAGCACTTCCAGTTTTAGCATTACTGCCTCAAAACTCTTAGCAGCATCTCTCCTTTCACCCACCAGTAGTTGCTGTCTTGGCAAACCCGCTTTGGTGACATCTTTGCTGCATGTCTGTCCCCAAGTGCAGCTGTGCTATCTGCAAGATGCTGCAGCACCGCTCTCCATACAGAGGGGAGGCAAATTGACATGGTTACAGTCATACCTCAATTTGCAGAGTAGACATCGCTAGTATAGAAACACATTTTTCATTATATACTCTGTATATAAAAACATTGCATCTAAGTGAACATGCTCTATCTAAAGTCAATTTTTGCTCACTCTCTGCAAACTCAATGGAAGTCCAGATAAGCCCATCTGTTTTAATCCCCGAGACTAACGTTGCTTCAGCCCTTTCATTACTGTGAGTTTATCTCGCTGTCCCTTGAACAGGAAACATAGCCACTCTACAGTTTTGTAATCAGAAAACATCCACACCTGTAGGTAGGCAGTGGAAGGCTTTTCAATTTGTCGCGGTTTTGGCCGGATTGGCCAATCAGAACGACAGATGGCCCTCCCCCGGCTCTCTCCTCAGAGAGGAGAGGAAGAGATAAAGAGATTTACGAGTTTAGAAAAAAAAACTAAACTACTTTAATGAAAATAATAATAAATAAGGAAATAAGAAATAATAATAAAATTTTAAAAAGTATACAATATCTACAAAACCGTATCCAGCTCCCAGGATGACGATCGCATCACCAGCAGACACAGGGAAAGTCCCAGACTGGAGTCAGCGAGGGACAGGAGCTGAATTCCAGAACTAGAGTCAGGAGTGCTCAGATCAGGATCAAAGGCAGACGAACAGACAGGGTCCTCCTCAGACATCGGCCACTGAAGAAAAGGCGAGCCAGAGCAGCCTTGTCCCTTTGATCCCTCAGCTTTTATACTGAGCGTGAAGCAGATGGGATGGAATACCTTGTTGGTCAGTTTTGGGTCACCTGTCCCGTCTGCTCCTCCCTGCAGGTGGGACCCCTCTACGCTTCTCCGCTTCCGACCTTCTAACGGGGCAAACAGCGAAGTGAGCTGACCTTGGATGTTATAGCAATAAGTCTAAGCAAGAGCCCCTGTGCATACCATTCCTTGGTATAATCAGGTCTTATCACTCTGAGAGTGAACAGTGTCTGAACAATATGCTGTTAATTTCAGACTTTAGTCAGTTGGAAGAGGCCCAGCTAAAAAGTAAAATTACAAATCAGAAAATTGGTTCTGTTTTACCTCAAACCAGGACACAATTAAAAATGGATTTTAAGAACATAATGTCTCTGTTTTGAAAGGACAAATGCATCTTTCAGGGAATACAAGCAAAAAATTTCATTTATGTAATGTATTGTGTTTCTTCAAGGATAATAATGCTACCAGAGAATGAAGTATCTTAATTTTTGAAGGGATTAATTTCTGCTCTTTGGGACAAAATACATTCAACGTCACTAAAGAAGTACTGGAGCGTTTTTCAAAGGGAGGATGATAGAAGAGCCAGCGCTTACCATCTGTCCAAACCCAGGTCCCTTTCTTCTTGCTCAGTTTGGGTTTAAAATACAGATCCAGGGAATGTGGTGTGGGGACCTGCACCAGACACAAAAGCAGCCCAGACAGTGCTGAAGCACGGCTGTGCATGGAGGAGCAGGATGATTACTTCTGAAGAAAACAGAATGGCAAGGAAGCGGTGCCCAACTGAGATAAGTGATTTTTATTCATTCTGTTTCCAAGTCTTTACTATCTCTAATGCCTATTGAAGTAAAACATTAGGAAGAAAAATCCTCCCTGACGGTTTAACTTTCTCACCTTTCAGTTAGATTTTAAGGATGTTTCTGCTTCTCAACTGTCAAGTTCCCAGTAAAGCCAGATGAAGGCAAGATTTAATATTCCTGTTACATCTAAATGTAAACTGTAAGCAGAATTATAAAAAACATCTACAGACCTCTTTCATATGCTACAAAAAGAGCTTAGAAAAGTGCATCTGTGCACTTCTGCTTCCTTTTCATATTTTCTTTCACCTCTCTGTTTCTATTTCCCTAAATAGAAAGATAATAGTATTAATCTATTCCTTGGGGCCCTTGTGAAGATTCATCAGTTAATATTTATGCAGCAAAATGGAATAAGTGCTGTATAAGTGCTAAGCATCATTATTGTTCTCTCCGTCTTCATTAGCACATCATGTCCATCCCAAGTAGACCAGATAAACACAGAAATTAACTGCCCTCAATGAAAGGCAAGTGAGGAAGGCAACATAACTGCTAGAGAGCCGCTAATTAAAAATGTTTGCTGTGGGTAGTGTCTGTGTCTGGCAAAACAACTCACTAAGTTTTAAAGAATTAAATGTATTTCTTTACTCATTTGAGCAAGTTCTGTTTGCAGCAAAGAAGCTCTGAGAATGCGTCCAAATTAAATATGCTGCATGTTTCCATGTGAGTTGTGCTTTGGAAACCACACATATAGTAATAAACCCAGGCAATAAATGAGATCTGCCAAGAATCACTGAGGAGGTTTTCAGATTTTAGAATGCAAAACTTACTTGCTGCCTCAGCTGGATTCCTGTTTAAGGAGCAGCCGCTGTGGGAGGAGACAGCCATGGAGAAGCAGAGGGACAGCTCTGCTCCAGAGCTCTGCGCTGGGGAACACCCCGCACTGGAAGAGGAAAAACAGAAAGAAAAATTAAAATCAGGACAAATTCCAGAAAAGACGCCCAGTGGATTGCATCGTGGCTGTGGATGGAGGAGCAGAGGTGAGGTGCGGCAGACCCTGTTCGGTCGGGTGAGCCCTCCACACCCCAGGCCCACACCAGCCCCCACAGTTCACAGCACCCATTGCACGTGGCTCCCGTCACCCCATGGCTCCCCGCAAAAGGGGGAGGCCTGGGAGACCCCTGCACTGGAAAAAACACTCTCTGCTCTCTCTATCCCACCTTCACCTAAATGCTGACTCCCTCCCTCCCGTTTTTTTCATTACCAACAAAAATAACCCTTCATTGCCCCAAGTTCTGCCCACCATGTGATTATTTGCATCTTCACCGTGGACCTGTAAAATGCAGCATCCTAAACTGGCGATGTTTTACATTGGAGCACACAAAGGTGATGCAGTGCGAAGTATCTGTGTCAGCTTAAACACATGCTCTGTCTTGGAGGAGTTTTGTTCTGAGCTGCAAAACTCCCAGTCCGATTGACAAGCAGAAGCCCCTGCTCCCTGCAGCAGCCGAGGAAGAGCCGTGCACCCTGCTCGAGCTAAACTGGAGCATGTTGCAGCTGGGGCAGGAGCTGCACAGCCCTGTGGTTTGCAACCGGCTCCATCTTTGCAACTACTTTAGTGACTAATCCCCATTTCCACAGGTTTTTCGGTGCAGGAATTTAGATGAGTCCCAATATCATTGGGACTTCTCATTTGTTCATCTCAAAGTCTTTTCTTTTGGTCCATCTCAAAGCACAGCTGGTGGCCGTGTTTTTACATCTGCCCTGAATACCCTGGGTTTTGCTTTTGGAACAGCTTGCCTTCACTTAGAAATTTTTCATGATGCAGCACGGCGTTATTTTCTAGCTGAGGCTGGCATGAACAGTGCACAAGTACTTAAGCTGAAATAGTCTAACAGAAATAGGCTTTTTATACCGCATCACAGTCCGACATAGAAAACTGCCGCACTTCTCTTATCAAAGTGTTGCAGGGCAGTAATCACAGCCGCTGTCTGCTCAACCGTGCATCAGCGTCCAGCTGGGTATGTCACCAAAGGTGCAAGGGGAAAAAGAGAACTTTGTGCAGAGGTTCCTGCAATCAAAATCCCTAGTTTGGGAAATTAAAAACACATATGGGACTACAACCAGGCTATGAAACCTGATTTGCTTTTCTTTTCCAGAAATAACAACTTCGTAATAGTATTCTGCTGGACATGGCCTTCAGTTGAGGGGAGGTGAGTTTTACTCCTGCCTATGCAGATAGGGAGTTGATGCACCCTTCCACGGAAATGCCACAGCCATTTAAGAGTGGTTTTACTCAAGGGACTAACCCTCCCCCACAGCTGCAGGCTGGAGTGGATGAGCTCTCTGCACAAGCAGTTCTTCCCTGCATCCCTCTACATCACAACACCCTCCTGTCCCGGTCTTCCCACCTCCAGCTAAAGCTGCTTCCTCCCAGGTTGAATCCGCGGTGGATGACTTGCAAAACGGCAAACCTTGTCACTGAAGGATGTTGAGATGTGCCAGTTCTGTGGTGTTTTGTTCGTCAAGGACCATCTCCCAAACAAACCGATTAAAAGCCTGCAACCAGGGAAAGAATAAAAACAGTGGAAGAAAAACAAGTTCTCACAGCATCTGGAATTTAGGGATTTGGCCTTCCAGTTGGCCAAACTGAAGCCTTGTTTTACGGAGTGACAGTATTGTAATTATTACCGTAGTAATGCCTAAGATTCCTTCTCACTCACCTTGGACCTGTGGTTCTGGGTCCTGCAGAAACTCAGTGAAGAGCTTGTCTTGCAAAAAAATGTTTGCCTGTTGGGCATGCCAAGATGGGACAGCTCATGCGTCATGGTTAACGTGAAGGAAGGATGTGTCAGTAAGAGAATGCTTGAAATGCCATGTGTCTGTTCATGCATACACCGGCTCTCCAGGAAGGCTTTAAATAATACCGTTTCTCATGCACAGCACTCTCTAGCAAAAAGTCCCTTTTGTCCATTGTCACGGATAATAAGAACGGTCATTACCTTAGGTAAGGGAAACATGACAGGGATGCAAAAGACTGTGCTTCCTGGCATAGATCGGTTCCTGAAAGGCAATAACTTCCTCTGAGTCTCCCAGGACTGTCGTCTCTGTGTTAGTCCTGTTAGATGGAGATAATCCCACCTGCTTTCAGAGCCAGACCTCTGCAGCGTATGAAGCACTGATCTCAGAGAGCACAGCAACTCCTGCATCCCCGCTGAGAAGAAATAATGGCAAGCTCTCTGCTACAGCACCATGGCTGTATGAAAATCTCTGTAATGAGGTTAAGTTTGGAGAAGTTTGGCTTTGCCTCCCCTCAGAAGGCTCCCTGGAGCTGCCAGGTAGCAGCTGTGAGCAGTCAAACTGCTGAGAACCTGCCTGCCCCAGGCCAGCACCAGCGGGTAAGTAGCCTTAAGAGGCAGAGTGCAAGTTATTGGAATCCTGGAGGAAGAAAAATACCCTTCAGAGTGTAAATTGTATTAAAATGTGCCAAGGGAAATACGGGCTTTTCACATTTGCAGTCAGGAAATTTGGTTTTGTTTCCCACATCTGCTACAGATGTCTTACATGATTCCTTTCTCTGTATCTCTGTTTTATCTCCTGTCCTACGTGGAAAGCGTACCTTCTTCTCTCCCAATGAAGAGAAGGGCTGAGAACAGCCAAGCTGCCTTCCCAGGTCTGCTCGTCCTTGAGTCCCCTGGGCAATGCCACACCAACCGCTCTCTGCCTCAAACTGACACCACCAACGCTCCCTCCCGCGTGCAATTGTCCTGTTACACAACGCCAGGATTTAGGATTACGATGGAATTGCATCATCTGGGAGGAGGAGATGCTGGACTGCAAAGCAGAAGCAGACACGCCCTTCACAGCAATAAGGTGTTACTGCGATAACCTGTTCCATTAGCACAGACTTCATCGCAACGCGACGGCCCTTGTTCATGAAGTGCTGCCTTTATGTTAAAACCGCAACCCATTTTCATTCTGGGGCTTTAGAAAATAATTTGCATGCTTCCAATTTTGAATTACTGAAGGCAAGTTGAGAGTTTAGGTAAGTGTGCATAAACTCTATTTAGACAGCGGATGCTGACCTCCCCCTTCTCATTCAAATCCAGTCTCCGACCTAAGGGAATCTGCCCCACAGGTTGTGCTTCAAGTCAGAATTCAGCCTTCAGAAAAGACAAACTCACTTAATGCATTTTACATGCAAGAGTCAAATCTGGCTGGGAAGAAAGCCCACGTCAGCTACCAGGCTTTTATTCTGTCATATTACCAGACCGTGTGCTACAAAACCCAAGCCAGATGTGTTTATTAATAACAAAGATTTTCTCTCTAGGAGTATCTGGCTACCTGATGGAATCTAATTAACACTGACACAGACAGCTGTCAAAAAGAATATTGAACCGTTTCTTGTTCTCATCATTTGCATTTCAGGAATATCCTAAAGGAAAAGGAGGAAGGATTCGTGGTGAATGCTGACCATTAATTTGCCTCATCTTTCGCCTTTCAAGAGGAATAATCACCAATGAGAAGCAGTGAAAACTGCAGATGGCATGGAAGAGTAAGTGTTATGTGCATTTATAAAATGAAATCTCCATTTGCCATGGATAAGAGATAGTAAAAGAAACTCAGTGAAGCAGGCCGGTTCTGCTGAAAGGCAGTCTTAGCAGGGGAGGTCTGAGCAACGTGGTCAGGATCTGTCAGAAGACAAAATGTTCTTTCTTCGAGCAGAC
This sequence comes from Rissa tridactyla, assembly GCF_028500815.1. Classification (NCBI taxonomy): domain Eukaryota; kingdom Metazoa; phylum Chordata; class Aves; order Charadriiformes; family Laridae; genus Rissa; species Rissa tridactyla. The sequence continues at coordinate 48,986,391 of NC_071473.1, read as the reverse complement.
CATTACATTGCTTTTTATACGCTCTTTGCATTTCAGAACCGCTCCTTAAAGCAGCCTAAACTTCTGAGGTGTTCAGAACATTTACAGATAAGAAGAGAGGCACTTCACAGGTAAAGGATAATAGCAACTCTTAAAAAGCAAGTTTGTCTTGACTTTTCACATTCCTAGTACGTTAACTAGTTTTCTTTTTTTTAGTATGTGTTTCAGTAATGAATTAAACAGTTCAGTGCATTTCTTCCAGTCAGACTTGTCAAAAAACATTTAATCAATGCAATGCCTGGATCATATTCCACTAAAAGAGCCATCTACAGTTTGTGTGAACGTTCCAACCTTTCTGAGCCTGAGGCACCTCCTTATACGAGAGATTTTCATTACAGTCTAACATGCAGTGATGCCATCCCACAGCTCTGGTAGGATGTCACACACTGCTGGTGGTTTAAATGTTAAATGCCCTCCCCCTGCAGCTGCTCTCAGAGGTGCACCCAGGTACCAGAGCTGTGCAAATCTCTGGTGGCTTTGTTGGAGAGCAGTAGGAGCAAGGAGAGCATCATGAGGCAAAGTTATGGCCAGTTTCGGATCCTTGCTTACTCGTATCAGTACCGACAGATGTTTCCTTGTTTGTTTTTCTGCAGATTTCAGTGATGTAGGATCAATGCAGTTTATTTGTCGAAAAGTGTGGCTTGATCTGCATTTGATATCTTACATAAACATTTGTGGGAACTGTGAGAGATGGACAAAATCTTTATGCATCTCTTTGCTTTTCAGTGTTTTACCTATTGTTAATGGGAAGCTCGTTGCAGTCTTGCCGTTTGGGATTCATCTCACTTGCCTATAAAGATCCGAAAGGCAGGCCTCTGCTCCGAGGCAGCCACCTGGGTCCCTTCCAACAGCAAATGGCAGGAACACATGTTGCTACAGGGTGAAATACCTCTCCTGGGCCAAGATGAATTGCCAAGTGCTGGTTACTCTCTATTATTTCCATTGGCTACGGGGGAGTGTGGACAAATATCTGAAACCAGCTAATTTTTAGATAGTTAAAACAAAGTGAGAAGAATAGCTGAGACCAGCTAATTTTTAAATAGTTAAAACAACGTGAGACAAATCTACCCTTTGCAGCTGTATCTGTTTTGCTTTGCTTTTAAAACATCTGCTTGGTTTTACAAAACATAAGCAAGATTCTTGCTTTCAGGACAAAACCAGGAAGATGAAAGAAACTTCCTTTCCCCATTGGCGCATCATTATTCTTCCCTGGCCATCTACTACTGGGTTTTTTTGACCTCCTTCCTGCAAAGCATGTGGTGGTGGGCACTCTGAGGTTGCTGCTGGATTGAAATGAACCTTTGCAAGGGTTCAAGATGGAAATCCAGTAATTCTGGTGTTTGAAATGAATCCTGAATCGTGCACAGGCACACTGCTGAAAAGTTTACGTTTGCCTATTCCTTGCCCTTGAAAAAACATCTTCTGTTCCACCAGCCCACACTGCAGGGAGCCACTGTAAAACTTGTGTTGGGCTGGTTTTCCCTTGACTGGATTTTGCTTTTAATAAGAGAAACATACGCAAAACCCTACTCCTATTTATGCGACAATCCATAGCAGTCCTTAACTAGACTCGCAAGCTGAAAGGAGGCCCTATCAATTAACATCATTGCTACCAATTATGCAAGGAAGGAGGAAACCCCTAGTCTTTTAAAAATAAGAGACTAATTGTAGCAGTGGTTGTTAAGTGCAATTAATTTGCAGGAGTCTCAGAGGAATCCATAACGGAAAGCCGTATGTTATAGCCCACACCTGAGGCTGGGAGAGACACTGCCTTTTACACATATTTGCTGTATTGCAACTATTTTGGTTGTACAGCAGGGTTTGGGTTGGTGGGCATGGTTGAGTGGTTTTTTTGCTCATATAAACGTAAAATTAGCCTAGTTTGGTTTTTGTGTTTGTGTTTGGTTTTTTTTTTAACCTAGGATGTTGTATGATTCCACCTTATTTTCTCACTTGTATTTACTTCTTTCCAGCTGAAGGCAGGCGAAAGGAGCTGGGGAGCACACCGGGAGGGGGACAGAGTCTGTGTGTGCCCGTGCTGTTCTCTGCTGGAGAGAAGTGACAGCCAAAACTGCTCAAGTGTTTTACTGGCTCCCCGGTGAACAGAGTGATTTAGAAAGTATTCCAAGAGGAACTACAGGGAATTAAAAGACCACTGAAGCTGACAGCTCCAGCAGGCCAACTCGGGAAAATGATTACAAAAAAATGAATTAACAAGTCTATGGACAAACATGGTTGAGCAGGAGACTGTCAGTGTAGCACTTGTAGAGAGAATTCTCTTCTCGGGATCTGTGCAAGCTCCTGGGAGACAAACCATGGCAAAGCCTTTAGTAATAATCTTACCCAACCTCGTTACTAACGTGAAAAACAGTCAAACGTGCTTTGAGACCAGGGAGGAGCACAGCAGGTAAGCGGTGCTAGAAACCAGTGGGCTGCGCTGTGGGGGAGGACATGCTCCTAAGTACTGCGACTGGTGCAAGCCTAGCATCAAATGCAAAGTGCTAAGAGGGGGGTTCCCCGAAGAGTCTGGGAACAGGATTGTATAATGAAGTTACCGCATGGACGTGATGAAATAATTAAAAGTCACAGAGATCATGCTAAAGAAACTGGAATAATGAACCTGGTTCTTAAGCTTCTTAATGTGACCTCAGCTATCCCAGTATCACCGATGCTCATACGCATAAAAGGAAGCATTTATTTTATAACAATAAATGATTTGTTGGCTAGCCTCCTCATCTGCTCCCTGGTAATTTAGATTAATGGCATTTATGTCTTTTCTTTAAAGCAATGGTTATTGCAGCTTTCCCATGGTGCCAAAAGAAAGATGCCTATTGTTCTTCTTGATAATACTATCATTTTTAAAAGTCTAAGCTGATTTTTTATTCACTTGAACAGGGAATATCAATAGCAAAAGTGAATTACATTTTTATTGCATAAAATAAAGACGAAATCATTTTTGTGGAGTCTCAATATAAACTTAGTAAGCATTTTTAAAATTCCCGTATTCCCAAAATGTACATATACACATTGAGGATCGGTGGCTTGTTCAAAGGATAGTTTACTTCATTATTGTTTATACTGTTTGGCTACTGAAATGATACGCTTTCTTCTCCTTATAGTAAGATTCTGGGTAATCTGAAAGGATTGTAGCCAGATTTTAGTCCCAGTGGATGTAACTCACCAGCCATCCAGTACTGTAAGCTTTCTTGTGCCTTTCCCCTAGAGGATTAGAATTTTACGCCCAACATTAAAGATGGTCACATTTTTAGCATAACTTGCAACAGCTCAGGCTTTATCTTTGGATGATGCTGGTTCAGTCCCGTAGGAAGACTGCACATGGTCCTTTACATATTCTGGCAGATGCATAAAATCCTGTTAATGAGACCTAATTTTACACATTCAGGAATAAAGTAGCCTTCTGCCTGACTAACCCTGCAATACTAGGTACAGCATCTTACCCGTCATCTGTGCTTCGGGTTCTTTATTTCATTGTGGTGATGAAGTCCACAATGGTGATCAGCAATCCCAGCGAACCTAGAGAATTTAGGTACCAAGAACCGGTAGCCTGCTGTATTCAGGGAGGTATCCAGAGAGCCATCACCAGTAGCAAGTGTGCATGAGGCAGTGACAGTACCCAGGCTTTACACCTGGAAGCCTTCTCTTGCAATATCAGAATGGGACTTCATCAGCTTTTTTTAGCAGTGGTAAAATGCAGAGATGATCTGGTTTGTTAATTGTCTGGGAAGAGGAAAAAAACCCCACATTCCTACAATTTTGTTGAACACTTTGTTTTTCATGATCTACATTATTAATTAATTCACATTCCCAGCTGTCCTTCACATTCCCCATGAATTTACCTCACTCTAATAATGCAGTATCTTTTAAAATTTGAATGGAATGAAGTATTTTTTCTTTTCCTCAACTAATTCTGATTGTATCTAATTTGGGAGCCGGATATGACTTAGCACATCACTAATATCCCTCAACACTCTTCAGTTTTCATTTGGCCACTGGGGAATTCTCTAGTGGCTGAGTGTCAAGTTTTAATTACATGGCTTTGTTGGAAAAGCTGTTTTATTTTCGTCCTTTACTCTTCTGAGCCACATAAACCAAACTGGAAAACTGACCTGCTATTTGAAAAATGGGTATTGGAAGACAACATGCGTACAATGGCAGTTCACACGCTTTTTGTATCACTTAAAAATCACATGGTGCCCAAACTTGCAGCATTGTACTGTCCAAAACACCAATTAGGATCGTATTCTGGAATTGCGCTGAGGGAGTTATGATACAGTTTCTCTGATAATTGGTATGTATAATCAGGTTATATTTCATTTAAAGAAATCACCTAGCAAGATCAATTCTGACTCCAATCACATTAATTCACATTAAGCAAGATTTTAATTACATTTGTGTATCTAGAGATGCAGCAAGGTGCTTAATTCACATGGTTTGGTGGAGAAGTAGACTACAGGCTGTTTCATAAACCTCACTTCGACTTTGTTAAGACTCGTCCATCTTTCTTTTCTCTTCTCTAGCTCTCTTTTCACCTCTCCCAGCCTGTGTTTCAGGCAGGCTGTGAGCCATACGGCTGTGATAGCACAGTCCTGAAGCTGCGCAAATGCAGATATCAGCACAGTCAGGGCTTTGCTAACACATTGTTTGGAGATGGTACTTTCCCAGCAAGCACAGAGTGAGATCATGTCTGTTTATAAAAAATGTGTAGGCAGACCGTTAGATATCAAGGTAATGTCAGTTATTCCTCCAAATTGCTGGCACGTAGAGCAAAGCAGAGATTAAAAGCAAATCTGGCCTTAATACTCTGTTTGTGCTGTTCAGGGCTCAGCAAATGTTCTCAGCCAGCAACCCACGGGGAATGTACTTGGTCTGGCTACCAGGCCCAGGACCATAAATCATTGTATTAGACATAAGTAGCAGTGAAAAACATCAACATTATTTAACACTGTAGAGCTCTTTCTCCAGAGAAAATACAGTTGCCACAGGGATGAAACACAGCTTTTGAATCTGGGATGTACGTGTGTCATGGCAAACAGAACCTGGGCTACCAAGTACATGTGGAAGGTTTTAGTGAGCCAACTTAGTGGGAGCTCCCTGTCATTTTCTCTTAGCCTGCTGCCCTGACTCCATCCTCCAGCTATGGATTGTACTTCTCTGGAGTCCCCAAAGAACACTTCTGAACGTGGAAGCTCGGTGAGAAACAGGGCATCAATTCTTATTGATCCTCCATCTACAGCTTCATCCTGACTAGAGGACAGCATCCCTTGCTAGCGGTACCCCTGGGTATTTTCCAGTTCTGGTCTTGCACTGGAGAGCACAAACAGAGCAGAAAATGCCATCCATCTTCCCTAGTACAAAACAAGGACAAAATGTTTTCCGGTTTACTTATGTGAACAGCACAGCACCTTAGCAATCAGTAGTTTGGGGATTTCTCATTCAGCCAGGTGTAATGAGTATTAGAGATGCTGAGGAATAGCACTGTGAATAGCCAAACACGGTTGTAATTGTTTATCAAGGAAAATTCTCAATCTAGGTCAGGCATAGTGGATTAAAAAAAGGCAGTTTATCAAGCAGTACCAGATAAAATACAAGTCTTGCTTAAAAAACAAAAGGAACACAGGGGAAAGCTATTATACATGGTATTAACTTAAAGAATTTGATCTTTAGACATCGTTTAATGTCTCTGTGAGGCATTCTGTAACATTTTAGTACTGTTAATGCCACAGTATTTGATCGGTTTGCACAGGAAGAATCATATATTAACACAGCAGTTTTGCCCTATAATATTTTCTACTAAGATTTTCTCCTAAATCTATATTCACATAGGTACCTTCTTTAAAGTCCTTAGACACGAATGTAACAGCAATATAGTGGACTATCTCAAGTAAAACCAAGCCAGTCCCAGTTTTTACATGGAATCAAGCCTTTTCCCAGGTCCTGGTATTTTGCATTTTTGTCTACACCAAGCTACCAATCACAAATAAAAAGCAGTCCTAAGCCACCCCTGACAATAGAATGAGATGTTTACAAAAATGATGAGATTTTTAAGTACCTGTTTATGTCCTTGGGGTTTGGCAGGGGAAAAGGCCATAGCATGCTGATTTGCAAGACCTCTCCACCAAAGAGCAAGCAATATCTGTTCTTTTGTAGTTTCCAGAAAGATATTTGTTATAAATCTGGGATAAGGCCAGGTGTGGTCACAAACAAATTTGGTAAGGTGAAGTAATTGTTATTTGCTGAAAGTAATTGCTTCCTGTTATGATTACCATAGCAATTAATGTAATTCTCTAGAATACTCTTGGGAATAATAAAGTTACTGGAGAAGAACAGCAAACAAATACTTTTGTCTGCTCTAGAAAACAGATTAGTACCAAACCTAGTTTGTTATGTGGACAGCAGGAGAGCTGCATTGTCCTTAGCACTTCACTTTCTTGCTTTTAAATGCTTGGCTTAGTCAAATTTATGAGAGACAATTAGATTGTTGTCACTTAGCAACCATGACTGGGTTCAGGAGCAAAGCACTTTGGAACAGACCGTACTTGACTACTAAACATTACCTCTACAGCATATGTAGGATCACTCACTCCTGTTCAGAAATGTGGAGACTGGGGCACAGAAGAACAATCAAAGTACCTTTTAAAAGTGTTCATATCCCATTTTTCAAGCCACTAGAGGAGCTTTATCTTGCCCTGATTTCCCACCATCCCATCACTGAGAGAGACGAGTTTTTGAAGAAGTGTTTGAGAAAAAAGGACACAGGTAAACATCTAAGAGTGTCTCAAGGCATCTAGGTGCTAATGTCACCAAAGTCAATTGCAGTGAAACACCTACATACTGCAGGTGTCCCAGTGGACCTCTCCTTCTGTATGTTCACATGTATCACTAAGGACTTTTGAGTTTCAAGTAGGTACTTAGGATGTCCTTGGATGAATAGGAAGTTCTGAATTAAAAGATTACTACTGCAATTCTACATTTCCTGTAAATTATGGGACTCTGGTACTTCAAAAGTGGTAGATGCATCGAGCATTGGTGACAAAAATATTTTCCTTTGTATAAAAGTACTTGAAGTAACTCCTTTTTCCCTCTCGCCCCCAAATCCAAACTCAGTGGATCTATAAAAAAAACCCCAGTTCTTCCTCTGTCTACTCTTTTAACATGCTGGAAGGGCTGGGGAAAAGAGTATGGGGCAAGAGACTATGTAGCACCAAGCATAACAGAGTGGACATTCTGTCCCGACAGTGCAAATAATTAAATATTTGCTAAGAGTTGTTTGAGAAAATAAGGCATAGAAGACAGAAAAATGACTAATTCAGAAGGATCACAATATTTATTTAAGACTCAAGGCTTAATTTTGACATTGTTCAGAGGCATGCATACCAGGGGCTCTGAAAGAACCAAGGCCAGCTTACACCTGTGCATATGAGGGCAGCATCAGGCCCCTTCTGCTTACAGCTGTGACCTGACAAAAGCCCTCTTGAATCACAAATGAAGAGTGGGAGGCTCAGGGCCACACAGCATCGTCCAAGAGAGAGTCAAGTGTGTATTTTCCTAGGAGTTTAAACACAGACTCTAAACATGTTTGACAGATATTACAGGAGCTCCCAATGGAAGCAGAAGTCCAATGTAGGTGGTCGCAGGGCACTAACGGCTGAGGAGGCTTTTGCTCTGGTACTCTAGCATCCAGGTAAACCATTCGGTTCTGGAAGACTGAATAGATGTAGTCGAAAATACCAGCAGCCGAGTATTTCTCATTACTTTTTGCTGCTGAAAAATGCAGTGGAAAAAGAAGGAAATTAATTTGGCTGGGGCATGTGATGCTTGCCTGGTAGTCCTTAAATATTTTGTTCAGCCCCGGCACACAGAAGAGAAAAATACCTGAATGTATTCAGTGAGGGTCCAATTCTCCACTTGTCGCACTAGGGAGCAAAGCTGTGGGTGGCTGGAGCGTGCTGCTGCTGTCTGGGGACAAGCAGCTCTCTCTGACTACACCGCTTTGCCTGATCTCTGGTACTAGTGACCTGCTTATTGATCATTCCCCAGTTGTTCAGCTTCACAAACATCATCTGCCAGGGATGCAGGTACGCCGCAGAAAGGGAGTCAACAGACACAAGGTGGAACCTGCAGCTATGGGCCATGGGCAGCTGAAGAGCAATTGCCTCCCCTCAAAGCAGCTCAAAGCAGTAAGCAGAAGCAATCCCCAGGAAAAGCCAGATGCCTTCTACTGTAATAGCAATATCACAAAAGTCTGAATTTACCTGAATCCCACATCGTACCATCTCTAACCCTCTGTCCAGTCAAGTTCCTGGTTACATACCAGCTACATGCATCTCGTGGGTACTTTTCTTCTTTACTACCCATCCACAGCTATTGTATCAAGCTGCCATGTGCTGCTGGGGCTCTTTTTCCATGCTGAGAGGCCTGTGCACTTCCATTAGCCATGAAGCTCAGCATCTCCTTATGGAGCAAAGGATTTTGAAGTGTGGGAAAGGGCACAGAATCAATACAGACAGCAGAAGTCTAAGAAAGGCTTATAGGCCTGTCTAAGGGCATTCTCAGGCTTTAGAATATGATGTTCAGAGCTCCTGGGAACTGCAGTCACAGCAGAAACCGTGAGGTGAGAAGTTATCACTTCAATGTAAACAAGCAGTATTCTGTAAAACTGCTAAGACTGGGAGCTAGTGGCTACTTAGGGTTTCAAGGTTTCTATGTCAAAAGTTCTTCTGTTTTGAAAATGAAATTAGTACAGGATCCAACAACATTCTTGGTATATTAGACATGTATTAATTACGTTCTATAGAGAAAAAAGAACATTTAAATTACTTCCAATAATATAGTTGCACCATGAAACTACTGTATTTCCTTATGCTAAAATAAGAAACAATGACTGTAATGATACTTTTGCTTTATTAAGAGATACTATTCTTTTTAAACTTATACTCCTCATTAGCACAAAATAATGGATAAGCACTCATCTAATTCTCAGGCTCTATTTATGCTAAACAACATTTTAAGTTTTTTCCTTAACTGCCAGAGAAATGTGTGCTTCTGGGTGTTCCCTTCCAGTTCCTTTCCTAAGCACGTGCAGCATTCCTGCCTCCTAAAAACTTGTTCTATAAAAGGCTGTTGTGTGTCTTTGATACTGTGAGATCATATTCCTCCTAATCATTAAACTGGAAAGCCTACGTGTTTCCCAAAAATTTGTTAAAATATTCACATTCCAAACTGGTTTCACGATATACCTTAAAAAAACTCAGAAGACCTTAGATTCTGAAAATTACTAGGGATTAGTCTAACATTTTCCACTTAAACCCTAGAGTTTTAGGTACTGAACATAGTGTTCCTGAAAGAGAAGAACAAATTGGAAAAGTGTAAATGTTAGGAGAGGTATGAGCCAGAAGCCAAAACTCCAAGTACTTTTCCCTGAATCATTTTATGCTGTGAGACTTGAAATCTACACAAACACTATTCCCTCCTGAGGCAGAAACAAGGAAGAATTTGAAATCTGTAAGGCTGAAAATAACTTTCCCAAAAATCTTTTTCTTGCATTTCTGTTGCCACGTTAGACACTAGAAAAAGTATAGAAGTGTGTGAACATTTGGATGTGAACACTTGACAATGCGTCATGCTGTCGTGTGATCTGCCATGAAAAGCAAGTCACAAGGGTGACTGCCATGCAAGCATTGCTGAGTACGATAGCGTGAGCTTTGGCAGATGCAGAAGGGTAACATAAAGCAACCTGCACTGAATTCTTTTGCTATGATGGCACATCTGCATCCCCTCTGGATCAATAAGCCCTGGGTGGAGAATCTTTTTGTTTCACCTAGTCCTTCTTTTCCTCTTTCTTTACGTGCTCTTCAAATAGCACAAGAAAACAGACGGTGTAGCCCTGACATTGCACCTCACAACTTTGTCCCAAAAGAGCCTGAACCACAGAATTTTTTGCAGATTATGATAAATCCGGACCTGGCTGTCTATTGACCAGTGTCCTTGACAGGACATATCAACACAATTTTACAGATTTTATCCCTGGTGTAAATGATCAGACAGACCAATGCCTTCCACAGGCTTTCTATTATCTGATATATGCTGTAGAAAGAGTCCTTTTAACTCCATCCTTTCCTACTGTGCATGCTTGCCGCTGCTCTGTTTCCCTTCTCTTTTTCCCCTATGTTACTGTGTGGGATTAGCAATGGATGCTGAGCACTGTTCACATACAGCCCAATGATCTGCCAGTGAAGTCCCTCTATGGGTGTTTGAATTCCCCAAGCATAACTTCCAGATTTAATTTAGTCCCGTTATATCACTGAAACAAAGTTCTGCACTTTCATTATACTCTGTCCTGGGATATTTTATGCTTCCTCATGCTATCCCAAAAAGACACGCAAGAAGCTGCGGAAAGCATCATGTTTTGTGACGGTTTTATTTTTGGCTGGCTCATAATTAACAGTTATCTGGCGAGTTGAAGTATTATTCCACATCCCCTGTCTAACACTACGGAGTACAGAGCAACTGCTCAGTGCAGCCACCTTACCACTTCTTTTTTTATTATTTAAGATATTGTGGTCTTCTGAATAAGTTAGAAAATTACTTTATTGAAATGTCACTGCTACCACTGAGGACTCTTCAGCTCCTCATACCACTTACTGTTGCCAAGCTGATAAATATGAAATATAACCTGCAAGGAACATTATTTTCCTCAAGTGGCACAAGCTCTCCAGTTGTGACATATTGGAGGGATCTTTACTCCAACTGCCACCCATTAACACGCTAATCAGCAGCAAAGTGAAGAGTCGGAGCCAAAAATTCAAACCCAAAAACTCATCAAAACTTGAAGGAAATAACTTGCATGTTACTCACCATCAAGGCTGACATAGACTTGCTGAACCTTTATGATATTTTTGGGTTTTCTCCACAGAGCAGATAACATCTATGTAAGAGGTATTTTCCATACTGACTGGGTACTTTAAATCCCTACACAGAAGAAAGAACAGTAAGAGACAATGGTGAATCACTTCTCATGAGAGGGGAAGAGGGTGTAAGAATTAGAGATTTCCCCTGCAGTCCCCGAATGCCAGCCCCTTCCTTTCACCTCCCTCCCCCCGCCCAGGCCAAATTGCTGTCAGTAATTAATCCAAACTTTCACACTACTTTCCCATTAGTGACCTAGACTCCCTCCGCCTCCCAAGTGATCTGATCACTCCATCTTCAAAAAATGCAGTTAATACATCTGAAAATAGTCCGTGATCATCTACCACATACAAGGTACCTGCATTTTCCCTCTCTATAAGCTATTCCTGGCTGGATGCATTTCCAAATATCTTCATTCTTCCAAGCTCCAAGGTCTGCCAAGGCAGCGTGTGTATCTGAGTTGGCCAAACACTAGGTCACACCACTCAGACTCCTGGTCACTTGAAGTTTTATAGCTACTTATTTTCCTCATAGTCTCATCTTTCTACTTATTGCCTTAACACTGGAGGTAGGGCTGTGCTGCAGGTTTGGGATTCATATCCACATCTGAGAGGGAAAGGCTTCTGTATCTGAAGTGGTAGTTTAACTACTCATAGGTGGAAGGTTAAGCTTTGAGAGTGGATTGGGTCTACAGTAACAATTTATTCCAGTCCCAGGTTTGCAGCTATTGAAAGGGACAGACATGCTTCGGTCTGCATTAAGAGCACTTACTCTGCATCAGATAAAATAAATCGCATGTTAGACAATTAAATATGGTGGGGAGTTTAGGAATGAAGTTTTCACATTCTCAGATTGAGCTCTCAGATTTCTTACCTGGAAAGAAATGAGATGACAAATGAAATTTGTGCATGCCATTTTTGTCTCTTACAGAAAATGAACATCCCTAATGTGTTGGCTTAGGTGCATTACCTCCACATTTTCTCAGCATGAATGCAGCTTAAGTACAGACAATGCTATGCAGGAGGTAGCATACTACTTCATGCTGACTGCTCTTTAGATCTCCATCCTGGAAAGGGCTGAGTGCTCTCAGGTCTCCATCTACTCAATGAAAAGTGAAATCACTTAACACATTAGAGACCATATTTTACAAACTCTGTCTGCTATAAAATCACACTGAGTGAATTCTGACATTTTTCCTCTGTATAACCAAAATGAGAAAATGTTGCCAGGACACGACTGAAACTCAAGAGCTGCCAGAAAGGAGTTTGGGTGGGTCTTATCTTGACAGGGGCTGAGTTCATGGTCTGGCTCCTGTGGGATAAGAACTGGGTACTCCTGGTAGTGGTTACATCTATTCCCCTCAGTTCTAGCGCAAAACCAGGCATTTCCTTTCCATCTGTGCATCCGCCAGACTCACACCATTGTCATCAACACAGCCATGGCCTGTGGTTGTCACACTCAGAATGGTGGACAGGTCGACTGGGCTGAATTTTTCATTGATGCGGGTATCAAACAAGTGTTACACTGCTCCCACATTCTGCAGCACTATTACACCTTTTGAAGAAGATGTCAGTGGAAATTCAGAGCACTGTAGATTTCTTTCTTATTTTGCTTCTTTCTTCCTAGCCAATCCCACTGGAGGCCTGGGATCACCCATGATAAACGCCAAAGCTTATCACAGGGGGACACTGCACTTACTGGGACCTTCTCCGTCTTGCAGAGCTACTTTTTAGCATACGGGATTCCCTTTTTGAGCGCACATCTCTCCTGAGACCCAACAGCTGTGGATGAGGCAGACAATTCTGCTCTGCCGCTTTGCAGGGAAGAGAGAGGGATGTGATGGGGAAGAGAAGGAAAGCGTTGTTTGCCTCCAGCCCTTCTGCTGGGGTGGAGGTGCCATATGGGGCACCAGTACGGCCCTGGGGAGAGAAGAGGAAAGAATGAAAGCCAAAGCAGCAAGACCAAGGCAAACCACATCAACAGCCCCAAATGGAGCATGACATTAGCATCATGATATGGATATATCATGATAGTATATATATCTTTAAAATCACAGTCCTGCCACAATATTGTTGTACCGGTTTTACCACCAGTCTGTGCTCAGCCTCAGTACGTTCAACCTCAGGTGCAGAGGTAAGCGTCTGCAGGACACATGTACTACTTTACCCAGCTCTTCCAAAGATTTAACCAGACCTCATGACCTTTGCTTTCCCAGCCCCTGCCTTCCCATGGCAATGGAGAAAATAAAAAATATTCACAAATTACAGGATCAAATAACTTGACCTTTAGAAGAATCATATTACTCAGAGGTGATCTGTACATGTAGTCATTAGAGCCAATAACTAGTCATTGATTTCCCAACGGTGGCTCAAACTGTTATTATTACATTTAAAAACAATGTATTGCATGAATACTACATCTATGTCTTGGAGTTACTTAATGTCTCCCATTAGTTGTGGAGAGATTCTGAATTTGTTGCCTTTGTCATAAACAAAGCTATTTATCTAACTGGAAATATCTGGCTTTTAATTCAATATGAAGCACTCAGGTACAACCTCATGTGACATTAAAGTCACTGCACCTTATCTCTCAGCATCTTATCTCTGCTTAAAAATGCAAAGAAAAGTTATTCAACTGCAATACTGTCTCCTCTGTAGAAAGGATTTTGGGGTGACTGATCTTTTTTAAGAATGGCAAAATGCAAATCAATATTGCATTGACAAAATAACAAGTTCCTTTACCTTTTTTAAAATCCAAATGCATTAATTCTGATTCTTTCTTCCTCTCACTTCTTTGCCCCTAAAAATCTTTTTAGCAAAACCAGTAACAGACTGAAGGGTGCAACCAGTCTATAAAGCTCCTATGGAGTGAAAAACTGAATTCTAAAACTTTGCAAACAAGAGGCTCTGAGTCAATCTTCCCACAGCTGAATCTATGCCCTTGTCCGTTCTCATTTTCCACAGGTAGTTATGGCATCGGCAATTTGAAGTATTTCATAAATAACTTGCTGGTATTCAGCATGTTGCTTTATTTCCTCTCCTATAATTGAGTTGTGCTGGTTTGACATTTTGATTCAGCGTTGTAAAAAGAGCAGACTCAATTTACTGAAATTTCTGTGGTTGATGCATTTAGGAAAAAATACTGATTCCATTTTGCAGTGCATTCATTACGAGAAAGGTACTTACCTTATATTTGTTTGCAGAACCAAGCAGTCATTCATCAGGAACAAGAGTAATATCTCGCTCTTCTCCCTGGGGTAAGTCACAATTTTGGGCAGCGACAGTTCCGACCCGGGGCCTTGTTTCCACAAGGTTTCTCAGATGGAGTCCAGTCCCATGGCTATTTGAAAGCCATCTGTAGAGCCATTTTGGTACTCTCTTGACCTTACATGAACATTGGAAGGGTTTCCATCTGCTACACACTGTGTGAAAGAAGAGGGAGAAGACAGGGGCAGAGAATTGCAAAGGACTGCGTCACTGCACAATGTTATCTGTGGAATCCGGATTATCACAGTAAACATGAGAATTGACAACATATAATATTCACCAGCCAGCTGTCTGCTCTCCCCTGCCGCTTCCCTCTAATTCCAGGGGCAAACCCTGGCTCTTGCTTCTGCACACCCTTATGGAATTGATACAGACTTTGCCTGAATGAGGGCTCAGGAGGATGACCCATCAACACCTCCATGCCCTTGTGCAGGAGTCCATCCACGGCCAACAGAAGCCTGAACCACCCATTTTCTCCCCAAACCTCTAAGTGACACTGCTTGGCCCAGCTGGTGTAATGCTCAGAACAGTTGATGGAACAGAGAAAAAATCACGGTCCTTAACATCAAAAGTGGTCACACGCACCCTATTGCCACCAGCTTCTTTTTAGCAAGGGGGAAAGGGAAGCTGTGCTTTCATAAGATACTCTTCAGCTAGAGTATCCTGAAACGTCAGCTGCAAAAAAGGTGCTTATATGCAGCTCTTTGTACTTACGCTGTTTCCACTAATCAATTCCGACACTTTGTGTTGCTGTTGGCATCGAAATGTACTCTTCTGTACATAAAGCGAGGCTCTTCAACAGTTTTTCTAAAGGATGCGGATTGGAAAAGGAATGGGAATAATGGAGAAGACTAAAAATGTTTTTAAGTAGCAAGTGTATAATGTAACTAAAATGTAAATTTTAGTACATTGGTCAGAGACTTATGGACTCACAGATACATGGATAGATTCTTCCCATACAAAGGCGTTTTATACAAATGTGCTATACAGACACACACACATATATATATGAACCAATTATCTCTACCTGTAGACCACAGACTCTTGCAGTCACAAAGGATCAACAGAATGACAGAAAAGGGAAGCTAAGTGCAATAATCGTGTTGACCACTAGAAACCAGCACCCCGTTTCCAAAGATCTACTCCAGAAATAAATGGTGGTTGGGAACTCAGACAGACCCTGGTGTTGACAGTTGTTCAGATCAGGTTTTCAATTTTTTTCAATTTCTCAGTGTAGCAGAGATCTCTTTTTTGAACCAGAAATAACTTCATATGGCTGTGGAACTGACTTTCCAAAAACTTGTCCATTGCAGAATTCTCTCATCCTCTGCTTTTAATGCAGTGTATTAATGGATCTTTATCCAACCATTCAATATCTGTTAAAATGTGAAGTCTATTTGTATTGTTTTCTCAACTTTATAAACTTCTAAACACATGGCTAAGAAAAGAAAAAGCAGATCTTCCATAGACACCTACTAATTGACCACTCCTCTGACCTTATAGGTATAATCACTTCTACATCTATTCATCAAAATATTAAATTTCTTACCTCAAATTAAGAGAGACAGGATTTCTGTGAGCTTCAAGCTAACGGATGAAAACT
The DNA here is from genome assembly GCF_028500815.1 of Rissa tridactyla. NCBI lineage: Eukaryota > Metazoa > Chordata > Aves > Charadriiformes > Laridae > Rissa > Rissa tridactyla. The sequence continues at coordinate 48,970,557 of NC_071473.1, read as the reverse complement.
TAAAAGTTTCTCATTTGTATTCCTAGGAAGTAGCTGAATCTTTATGCTTTTCCTGACTCGTGTTTTCCAAAACTTGAAGGATGGAACAATCTTGAGGATCTCTTGCATTTGTCATGTTAGGGAAACAATTAAGAGACATTATTTTCATTCAGTAAAACTGTGAATTTTCTTTGGTCTTTCTTCCATAATTTAGAAATTGCAAAGGCCAAAGCTTTCAGAAATTATACTTAAATAAGGTGATTAATTATGAAAGTCATTAGGGACTTGATTGATGTTGTGGGACCATTCATTTGCTATTTTCTACTTAGACCCAGAGTCAGATTAAAGATTACAAGTGAATAGCCAGTTATTAATACTGAAATATCTAGAGAACGGTACGGATGAGAAAGGCAGGCCACTTTGGGGTGAGCTGCCACTTCTGCCAACGTGACTCCAAAGAAAGGCGCAGTCAGTCCCAGAACTACCAGTGGGACCCAGCCAGCCTGGTCCCAGTGAAACCAGCAGGGGCTGCTGCTTGTCCTGCTCTGCTGGTATCTGTAAACGTACAGACACAAAGCTCACTTTCCATACCCCACAGCCCGTGAGGCCTATTGCACACAATTACACAATTCTTCTCCCATTTTTATTTTGCCCTTACGATTAGAAAAATTCCTCAACTTTGAAAAACAATAAAAAACGCTCTTAGCAACTTCCTGGGAGTTTTATTAGCTTCTGTATGGCTGATGGTAGCAGAACAGCCCTGAGTTTGCTTTACTATGGTCATTTAAACACCTTAGGCCTAAAATGTTCCCAGGGCAAAAATTAGGGCTATGCCTAACAAGTACATTAAACCTTATTATGTCTATTAAGCACAGGGAGCCACCCTTATTGCAACTGCACATTATGTTTGAAAGCTGTTAAGGGCAGCGTACTGAATCCCCTAATCAAACCAGCGTGGGAGGTACTCTTTTGTGACATTTAGAAACCCTCAATTACAAAATAACTCGTTAAAAGGGCAAAGAAATGGATTTTCCTAACACAGCACCAGAAAACATAAACAGGCACTGGATGTAGGCGAAGAACTGGAAACATTTTTTTGCATTCTGGTTTTACTCTTCTGTTACTTTGGCATCTTAAGATACTCAAAACAAATAAGAAGTCCAATATATGAGGGAAAAATAACCTCCTCACTTGAGGAACCAAATACTTAGAAATTGCCCAAGAGAGGAAAACCAAAGATATTTTTATCTGCAAGATTCAAAATAGAATAGAATATCTTTTATTACTTTAAAATTTAAAAATTACAGAAGTGCTGGTTCAAGTTTGTATGAAGTTGAAATAATTTAAATCCTCTTTTTTTTTCCATGTTCTTTAAGTCTCCTATCGGTGGTTTAAAATGAAGCATACACTTCCAGAATGTGCATCTCAGGGCTGGGATCCTCAAAGGAAACCAGATGGCAAAAATCATAAATCTTTTTCCCTTTTACCTCTTTGACACTTCCAATCAAGAAAGTTACGAGACTGGAAGATCAGGTTTATGCTCTACTGTTATGAAAATATTTTCTTCATGCATCCACTGTGGTTTTAATTTTCTACAAGTCCACAATAGCAAACGCCAGTTTAGTGAGAGAATATATGCAAACAGTTCTACACATTCACTATCTCTTTCAGAGGCACTGGTGTATTATTTCACACAAGTAATGTGACTTAAGAGTAGCTTAGATTGGAAGCACTTGGAGGGTTTTGAATTTCAAGTACTATGATGCAGAAAGATGTCACTCCCAAACAGCAGACAAGGATCTGGTCTTAAAAAGATGAAGTATAACCAGAGACAAAACTGACATGGTAGGGAAGTATTTTAGGCTTTATGTGCAAATGGGAAATATAATCTGTCCATTGCCTTCACATAAACAGCACGGTTAAATATTTTAGAAATCCTTTTCATGACTGATCTTAAAGAACCCTCAAAAGACAAAAAAAAATTCATTATCATTTATGTTCCCAATTTGGAGCCTCAAAGCTTGAAAGACTTGAAATCTGAAATATGACAGTTAAGACTATGTTGGTTGTTCCTAAGATTTCTGGGGAAATGAAACATGAGATTAGGGCTCTTTAGTTACCTGAAGGAAGTTCAACACCTCACAAATTAGTACTCCAACCTGGAATGCTACTGGAAAATTTTTAAAGTTTGCTTCAAAATAAATATTTCAGCATATTTTGATTTAGAATCTGCAAAACATTTGTGGATGTTTATTTCAATTAATTTCAGTGTTTACTGTTCCCTATGAAAACAGCTATTGAAATGAAAACTTCCCTACAAAAATTCACTTTTTACTAACTTCACTTTGTTGGAAAATTCTCCCATCAAATTAATTTTAAGATCTGTGAGAATCTTCTGAGGAACCAAAGATGAAAGGAAATGATAAAGTAAGAAAAATACAACACAAATGCCAGATTTTATTGAGGTACTGCGTTCACATGTTTGTGCACTGAACAATCACATTTGGCTAAAGACAACCATATTCATGGCATGAAGACAAAACATTAGATGGCACACAGGGAAAGCTCAAAATAAAGCTCGGTCAACATGGTGTGCCAAATTCTGCTCTGCTTGACAACTGTGTTATCTCATTGGAACTGCACAGGGTAAAGACAACAATTTGCACAAAAATGACGAGCAGCAGTAGCCGGTATGTGCAACTCAAAATACTCTACGTCTCAATACAGTAACCATACACAAATACGTAATACTGGCACAGCTTCAGATGGGCCTCTGGTTATCAACAGTGTCTGTATTAGCCAGGAAACACCTCTGTAAGAGTGAGTCTGGTTCTTGGGGCTCACAGTCACAGTTCGTCCTTGTGGCTCAGGAAATGTGTTGAAGCCACTTGGCTTTGTCAACAGCTTGTTTCGGTGGGGGCTTGTGAAGGATGCAGCTCTGTATCTGCAAAATACCAAACACAATTAAGGATTAGACTGAACAGGGGAAGATATTTTTTTCCTCTGCTGCACAGCAGAGTTAAGGAGATCCTATAAACAAATCCAGAGCAAACCATACAGCTCAATCCATTTCACTGGGATTACTTCTTTCCAAGCATCTCATTATATTCCTAATCTTTATCACGTGAAGAATTACACCTCTGAAGGGCATCACTACAGCTATGAAACACTAAATGCCTCCTCTGGGGATGTATGTGGATGGGCAGATCTGCTGTTGCTCTGCTGTGCAAATGAGGATTTCACCTTGGACGTGATAAAGGGTCAAGGCACAATGGTGCTAAAACAAAACAAAAATGGTTTAGCAGATAAAGACAGATCATTCACTTCTATGCAGTACCTCCTGGAAAATGCACCACTAATATCTACATTAAAACTGCACATTTCATTTTTTTTAATGATAGACACACTCACAATGTGTGCCTTTAATCCCAAAGGATACCAAAATATATTTCAAACTACGCTTGAAGTATTTCTATACAAAGAAATTACTCTACTGCTCATTAAAACAGGATTGCTTCTAACGTGAAGCACAACAGTTGTTAGTACAGCTGGGTTTAGAAGCAGATGTTTGTCTCTATATGCAAAAAACAATGGACATGTACTGAAGTCTGGACAGAAAATCTAAGCTAATTCAGCTACTGACAGAAGTTCTGAAGCATGAAATCTTGGATTTCATGGCAGATGGCAACTAGCAGCAAAGAGCATCCTAACCAGCAAAGAACATCACTTCAATTCTGGTTCATTGAGAGGAATGACGCGTATCTGAGTTATCAGTGATATTTTTGTAGATTCTAGATTTTCTTCTGGTAAGGCTCTGAGGATGGTTATATATTCCTGACCAACTTAAATCAAAACATATGAGACATACATACAAACTTAGATTTGTACCCTCCCCCAGTACTGCCATCTGGTTGACAACAGCTCACTATGAGTCAGCAGTGTGCCCCGGCAGCCAAGAGGGCAAACTGCATCCTGGGGTGCATTAAATACAGCATAACCAGCTGGTCAAGAGAGGCGACTATCCTGCTGTATTTAGCATCATAGAATGGTTCGGGTTGGAAGGGACCTTAAAGATCATCTAGTTCCAATCCCCCTGCCATGGGCAGGGACACCTCCCACTAGACCAGGCTGCTCAAAGCCCCATCCAGCCTGGCCTTGAACACCTCCAGGGATGGGGCATCCACAGCTTCTCTGGGCAACCTGTTAAGCCTTGGTGCGGCCTCACCTTCAGTACTGTGTGCAGTCCTGGGCCCCGCAATTTAAGAAGGATATTAAGATACCGAAATGTGTCCAGAGGGCAACAAAGCTGGTGAAAGGGCTGGAAGGAATGTCCTATGAGGAGCGGATAAGAACTTTGGGCTTGTTTAGTTTGGAGAAAAGGAGGCTGAGGGGCGACCTCGTTGCTCTCTACAGCTTCCTGAGGAGGGCACGTGGAGAGGGAGGTGCTGATCTCTCCTCCCTGGCATCCAGTGATAGGACATGTGGGAATGGATAAAAGCTGCACAAAGGGAGGTTTAGACTGGACATTAGGAAGCATTTCTTTACCAAGAGGGTGGTCAAACACTGGAACAGGCTTCCTAGAGAAGTAGTCAATGCTCCAAGTCTGTCAATATTTAAGAGGCATTTGGAAAATACCATTAATAGTTTTCTTTAGCTTGTGGTCAGCCCTGAATTGATCAGGCAGTTGGACTAGATGATTGTTGTAGGTCCCTTCCAACTGAAACAGTCTGTTCTATTCTATCCTATCTCCACACACAGCATTTCTGATTAAATACCAGATTAGAAAGGAGATCAGATGTTCCTATTATGGCCATCACTTTTTCTCCAGACTAGGGAGCAGACCCACACACAGCCTGACACAGCACCCAAAACTGTCTCTACTCAGAGCAGTTTGAGACTTTTCTTCCCAGACCTGAGCACAGTCTACCAAAACCCATGAAACACAACACGACTTTGTAGTTACACTTTGAGGGAGCACGGATAGATGGCAACACAGTAAGGCTGGACTCTAACAAGGCACAATATTAGCCTTAGGTGCTGAACAGTTTGATTTCATGTGAAGGAAGCCATCAATTAAGAATATAATCCTGTGCCACTGGTGACAATGACAGGGGCTGCTGGTATGGCCTAAGGGATGCCTGGGGCTAAGACGCAGACCCCCAACATGCTAAGGCTGTAGAGACCCTTCGTCTATCACACTTTTGACAAGCGTGAGTCTAACCTGTTCAAGATGCCCTTGGAAGAAAGTCCCATAAATTGCATTATTGCCTGGTGCAGTACTGCTCCTACCCTTACAGTTTGGAAGATATTACTAAATCTGGATCTACTTCAATGCGAAATTCAGCACATTACTTACCCTGCCTGCCACAGACATGGAAAATAATCACTGTCCTCTATTTTACATGACTGAACACTGTCACTCATCTTTTCTTTTCTAGACTTAAGCCAGCTTAAGCCTGTCATGCCGTTCCAAAATCTTCATAATTTTCTCAGTTTTCTCCAGCGTATCACCAACTAAAAGCATTACTGAAACAGAGGTACTGCCAGCGCTAATTGGAGCAAATTATTACCTTACATCCTATATACAGTTCCCCTCTTTAGTATGTCAGACTAAAAGAAGAGCCCAGAACATCAATAGTCTGTTTATGGCATACTGTAAATCCCCAGATATGTTTTTCCCCACATCACTTAGTCTGTTATCCTCCCTTAGGGATATTTGAGGATTTATTTCTCATTTTTAAGTACAGTACTTTGCTTTTATCTTTAGCATATTTCACCTTTTTGATTTCAGACCATTTCTCCAGGGCACTGAGATGATTCTGAAAGGCAGTTTTATCCCCCAGAGTTTTGCAACCCTTCCCAGGGTGGTGTCATCCATAAATTTTATACATATACTTTTTACTCCAGCCAAGCTCTTACTACTCAACTGGGACAGAATACCCAGACATCCTTCCCTCCAAAAATGTGTTTGAGAATGAGACACTGAAAACTTTGCTTCTACTGCATTTTCATAAAGACTTGTAAGTCACAGACACTTGTTCCTATTTATCTGACAAGAAAAATTACCTTGACAAAGAGAGAAATTAGACTTGTCATGATTTGTCTTCATGAAATTTGTGTCAGATTTCTCTTGTGCGTAACTTGATTGTTTAATAATTAGAAGCAATGCCTCCAGCTGCCTGTCCTCCCCTTTCCCTTTTTAATGCTAAGAGTTGTGTTTGCCCTCTTGCTGAAACAGAGCATGCAAACAAGCTTGAATTGTATGCTGAACTACATCAGTTGCAAGGGCATAGGGGGTCCTGTTCCTAATTAAAACCCAGTGAATTTGGCAGAGGAAGTATGCATACTAAATCAAATCTAATTGCTACGTGTAGCTTTCTCACAGCAGTGAAAGGTTTACAGCCACTGATGGACTCTCTGGCTTACCAACTGTACTGCAAAGTGGTTCCCCATAGCAGGTGAGGGCATGAAATCTGCAACAAGTAGACAGCATGAAAAGCAGAGGGCAAAAAAGAATTAGAGACCTGGAATTTCTACCAACACTTAACCAGATTATCTGTTGAAGTTCAAAAAAGATCCTTGCCTCCCTCCCTTTCCATTTTCACATAAAGTTCCCAGCTGCTCCATTCTGCATCTGGAAGCAAAAAGGCTCACAGGCTATAGTTTTCCTGGTTTTAGCCCAAAAAGAGGTCTCAAGTATTTTGAGTCTTCATAATAATGCCAGCCTCATTTTGCCAACAAAAAAATTGGATAATTCATCCACAAAAAATGCTTAGTGGTTAGCCAGCTACACTTCAGGGCACTCCATAAACATTAGCCTCTATAACCCGGTGGAAAGCAGGCAAACCGAAGCACGTGGAAATGAGATTCGTGGCCTTCAGAAAGCAATGCCACATTCACAGACATATACTGAGGTCTCATCTCAGTATTTAACACCTGCCACAGATATTTTTGGATTTTCTCACTACAGACGGCTTTTCTGACTGTGGGATCCTTTTTAGTCTTCCCATGGTGTTTTTCTCCCACAAGCCACTTCATTTGCAACAGCAGAAAAAAAAATAATGTGTGGAGGTGGTTAAGAGTTTCAAAATGAGTTTTGTTACGCTTAAGTATTTGAGGACAAGCAGCCCAAACCAACCTGTTATGCTGACAATAAAAAGTTCTGAGACAGACGCATTTGCTCTTATGATGCACAATGGCTTTTTTTAAGGGTATAAGAGAAAATACATGAAGCAGGGAACTCTGACACGTTTACTTTCCTGCTCTTCTAAGAAGAACTGCTGAGCCAACAGCCCCACTTTTTTTTTTCTGTGACAGACATTGCTGATCTATGGCTATTCTCACATTCTGTGGCTGTTTAACCATGAGCTTTCACCCCCTGCAGAAAGTAAAATGCATGTTTCGTGCCATCTGAAGTCTTTTGCATTATTCATAAATTCCTCTTAAGTCTGAAGTACAATGCATCTGTAACAGCATACATTTTAAATATTATTTTGCATGGTCTGTGCCATAGGCAGTTTGACCTTTAAACACAATTTCAGCATAAAAATCAAGTCAGCATATAAACTTCACTTCTTGCAAGATAACCTTCTTCAGTTCTCTATCACACTTGACTCAGCACTCATAGGTAGCATCCCCAAGAAGCAGAATATGACTAAACTACCCACCAGATACTTCACTGCCCTTTGTCACACAGGAGCCTTTCTAGCAGTTCATTGCTAAAGAATTTGTTTTGAACGGTAATTACAATGGCTGCCTCCTTAGTAAGCTCTGGTTTATCCTGGACAGCATCAGGGAAAGGACAAAGACAGCATAAGGGGAATGTAATCTTCTCTGGCACACAACCATGAAGGAATATTCAGGTACAAATAAATCAAGAGATTTCTCTGTGGAAGGACTCTGTTCAAGTCTCTGCAGATACTTCCCTGTGCAAGGATAGCATCAGAGCAACGCCTAAGTAGATCAAACAGACACAGTTCACTAGTACTTGTCAGAAAGCTAAAAACCCACAAAAAGAATCATAGCATTTTGAAAAATGCTTATCATATCTGCATCACCAGATATAAAACAGAGCTGAGGGTATACAAATGCAACAGAGCAAGATAAAAAGAAGTGTTCTCACTGTACCTATTTTTGTTACAGCATTGGTAGAATCCATCCAGTGCCTCTGTTTTTCAACATACCGAACTCCCTCTAGTCTCACTGTCTGTAAAACAAAAGCATTTTTAGTAAAACTGACAGCATTATTCTTCTTTTAGTTGCAAGTAGTAATACATAGATGTGCCTGCTGCACTAAAAAAACCAGTTCCTGGAATCTTCCTCTACAACCTTTAGCAGATGGGATGGACCACAGCCATTCCACTTTCCATTCCTGAGCCTATTATTAACTTGTGTTAAGAAAGAATAAACATAAGATGAAAAGCAGTTTAAGGCAGCAGCACTGTGATAGAAGTAGGACTTATAGCAGGAAATCAGAGAGTCTCCTAAAAGAAACAGCAGAAAATATCCCATATTCAAGAATAGAGATCAGAAATTTCAAACTTTCACCCCTCTCCAAACATGATCAGTCACTATTGCCTTCACTGCACTTTCCAAAGCGCTGCATGGGGGGAGGCTCGCAATACTCCTTTGCATGAAAGAAGTGTCATCCTGGTTTTTCAGAAAGACTGAAGGGATGACAGAAACAAATAAAGCAATTTTTAGTTAGGCATTTCACCAGTTGCCCACAAAATCTTAAGTTCTGGCATCTCCCATCTTTTGAGTGCTTGGTTTTGAAACTTAGTAGTATTTGAATATTGTTTTCCAGAGCAGTTAAAATACATAGTTCATTAAAATTCCACAAGGTAACTGACACAGACACCTGCTCGGTGCAGAAGAGCTGGAATCTTTAGATTCAGTGCAGACAACTTGAGTTTGCCCAACTGATCAGAACAACCAAAGCAAAAGCAGTCTGCTGTGGGTCACTGTCAAGAAGTGAGAAATACTCTGCCAGTGGTCTTCACTGATACCTGCTGACAGCAGAGAAAGCAAAGCTCTAGAAGGAAAGACTTTTCTGACCACACTTTCAACTTCCTCTCTTTTCTTTCTTACCTTATAGTCACTGTTTCATTCCCTTCCTGCTTTCCTCATTGTTTCCAGTCATAATTTTCTGCTATTATGCTTCCCATGCTAGTCCCCGTCTCCACAAACAGCCACCTCAGTTCTTACTTTGAGTCCCTCCTATCTCTCTTCTCTGCCCTAAGTCTCTGGTTGTTCCCACCTTGTGCATGCTTCCCATCTGCAAGGCTCCCTCTTCATATCTCTCCCCACGCACCCCGCCTTTGCTCTCCAGCCCACCCATGGCCATTGTCCCACTCCCTGGCCCTCTCAGGAGTTTCTCCATCCCCTCCGGCATCAGCATCGTGTCCTCCCTGCTCTGCTGCTCTCAACCCCATTAGCCCCCTACCTTTTCCACATGCTCCTAGGCACACCCAGATCCTTGTTCAGTTGCAATTTCTCCTTTATCTACTGGCTCTAAAACATCTCCTTGCTCCATCTTCGCACCTAAGACACCTTATGGAGCTCATCAGTCTTCCTCCCAAACCGAGTTTCCCTGTATTTCCCATTAGCCTCTAGACCTCTTTTTCCACCTTCCCAGTGCTTGGGCCAACACAGAGAAAAAGAGAAAAAAAAAGCAAAGCATAACTGGGCAGGATACTTCTGTCCAAGGAAGTGTGTGGGGAAGGGATTAAAAAAGGTTCCCTATATCCAATAGGAATGAAAAGTCGAGATTCTAACATTTTCAGTTACAAAAATTGAAACAAAGCAAATTGGGCAAAGGAATTTTTTTGTTTTGAAGTGTTTTGAAAGTTGCATGTTATTGTTTGAATTGAAAAACCTGCAGTTTGGTTTCAAAATATCAAAATGGGATTTGATAGTTTGTCATGTCAAAATATCTGTACAATATTTAAGCTAAGATCTTAGTTGAAACCAAGTCTTTTCAGTGAGTTATTTTAGCTGTGATCAAAAAAATAGCATCCCCCTATTTCAGAAACTCCAAAAGTGAAAAAAAAAATTCCTTATCAGTTATAGAGGAAGGCATCCTGTTTCCAGGGTGTCTAGATTTCATATCTAAAACAGTTTACAGCATCTATGAGTATCTTTGCAGTAAAAATACGTGACTCTTAATGAACGTCAAAAAACTCACTGCTACAAGAAAGTCTGGGAAATTTAAAAGCGAAGTAGTCCAATTTAAACATTTCCAAATTTAATCCTTCCTAGTGATGTAACTTTGAGCTAATGTTACCCTTTCCACTAAATTTGAATTTCCAGCTCCAAAATAGGAAATTTCTTCATTTCCTAAAAGGAAAATCTGTGGGGTTTTTTTTATATAGTTGAGCCCATTTGGATGATTTTTCCCATATATGAATATCTGAGGCAGATGGCTGCCAAAGAGAAAAGTAGCCTAACAGGGGAAAAGTAGCCTAACAGGCTAGTTGCAGAAAGACCATATAGTGGAAATTATGGATAAACCTAGAAAGCGAAGCTATCAATGCATACTCCAACAACCAAGCACAGTGTCTCTGAATTCAGACAGCAGCTATTTGGTTTCAGAACCAATAGAGTCAGGTAATTTTGCTGAGCTAAGGAGGAGAAAGTGTGAGCATTTGGTGCTTTTTCATCAAAAATATCTAATAATTTGTATATTTGAATAGTGTCCCTTGATGAACCTTTAATTAAGGAGAGAAATAGGGACAGGAAGGCCATCTGGCTATTTTTCAAGCTGAGCTGTCACTGCTTTGTAAGAACAAAAAATTAATCTCTTCTATTAAAGTACATTTTCCCCAGCACTTCTGAGTAATTTACAAGGCCGCAAGTTCTCAAAGCTTTTGCACAAAGAGAAGTTTTATGGTTAGAAGGAGAACAAAGCATATGACCAAATTCCCTTTCATCTTGGGAAAATCTGTATCATTTGTATTCTTGGGGCTTGGATTTCTTTGGGGCCTTCATTTACCAAGAAGAAACACTTTTGTAGGTGTCCAGCCTTCACATGGGAGAAACAGAACCACCTACAATGAGTTCAGTGAAAAATCCTTTCTCTCAAACAGAGCTTACTGAGCAACATGTATGATCAAAAAGCAAGTTCACTATGCTAAGTATGCTCCAATGAGCTGAATACTCACCTTAGTCTCAAAAAGCATGGTTCAGTTCTCTGTACCACAGAATTCCTGTGTCAAGCTAGTCTTAGAGCCATGTTTTTAGAGACATCATAAGCAAAAGGACAAAGGTCTTCTGGTGAGTGATGTCCTTTCAAAATTCCACTGAACATTAATGTCTAGACTGACACACAAAGCATTAAAAAAAAAAAGACACTTCCCTGCAGTGCTGCTCCTTGTAAGATGGGGTTAATAGCATCCCCCTATTTCAGAAAGGTAGCTGTAAGGATAAATAGAGGAAAAACTATGAAGCTCTTGGATGCTTCAGTAAGGCAGACCATTAACCCACACTCCGAATCCTAGGTGAACCTTGCATTTTGAAGCAGAGTGCAAACAATACGAAAGCAATGTATAAAGAGCTGAGATTCTGTCTGTCAAAGGGGAGGATTTCATTGAAAAAGGCAAATAAAGTACATTGCTGCTTTTCATTGAGAAATATTAGATCTGATAAGAAACTAGACTCTAAACTATTTTGGCAGTACACACTGTCTTGCATATAAAGGATCTACCCTGCACTCTACAATATGATACTACAAATAGGAATTAGTAACAACAGTTTCTATCGGTATAATTCCATTAACATTTAAGTAGTTACTCCTGATCTACATCAGTGACTGAGCTCATTTTTCCTAAAATTCAGTTCTCAGATTAAAATGTTAATTTTTGCAAGGGCTAACAGCAGGCTTCACTAACTCAGGAACCCCGTATGTAATATCTGTATTGATGCTATCGCAGACCATTTCTTCAAGGCTAAATAGAGGCAAATTCCAGCTGATCTGCCTTTTGCAGAATCAGAAACTTTAACAAAGGGCACACATCCAGTTTATTGTTAGATTTCTGATTGATCTTGCAATTATTTCTGTAAACATTCAACAATTCCACTTCTATATTTAGGAGATCTTGGATGAGCCCACAGCCCACAGAACAATGACCAACTTTGACTATTACATGAGGGAGGAAAGGCATACAATAATCAATTGTATGTTTAATGAAATACAAAACTCCAACTGAGCTGATATACCATGGGTGAAACTGAATATAATAAAAAATATTGCTTTCATAAATGAGTGCTCTCTGAATGCTCCAGGGGTACAGACGTTGCACACCACCTAATGTGTGACACAGCCTTCACCTCAAGACAAGATTACACTAGTTCAGAAAAAGCAGGGCTGAGCTGAGTTCACAGTAAAAACTCAGTCCTCAGGCCTAAAATTTTCTGAAGCTTCTAAAAACTGTTTTAATTTTTTGTAATTAATTTTTATTGCCTATACATGATTATGCTCAAATCTCAGAAGAACTGAAAAAGCAGGAGAGGCTGCTCTTAATGTTCCTCAGGCCTGAAAGCAGCTAACCAGCCATCTCATAAGATACTCACACCTTGCATGACTTCCATGCAAAAGAAACCCTAGTACGATGAAGATAAGCACTCAGGCTTGGCAATGAAATCCTCCAACATTTTCAAAGATCTCTCAACCTTGGCAAAGTAACTGGCTTTCAATTTCTGGCAGTCCACCTCATCAACAGCTAAAGCTATCAGAATTTAGATGTGAAATCATTGTCATTCAAAGCACCCTAAGAAGCAGAATAATAAAAGTGAAAAACACAGGATGAAAGCAAAGTCAAAACAGTGTTTAAATACAAAGTAATGCAGTCTGAATAAAGCTCAAAACAGCACAGGAGATGGTTAGGAAAAACCAAAGATCTCTCAGCTTCCTGGAATCTTAAGACCTGGAATCGCGAGACAGGATGCCTATGTGAACACTGGGCCATCAGTAGGGGATCTTGGGATGCTGTCCACCTTACAATAGGAAGGGAGGAAAGATTTCTAATGCCAAAGCAGGATGTGGTTTTGCAGCAGGGTTCGAGTCTGCAGAGAAAGATGGAATCACTTGGCAGCAGCGGTGCAACAGCACCTGCCTCCTTCCCAGCTCCCCATATGCCAAACAGGTCTGGCACAAAAATACAAAGCATGAGAAAAAACCAGCACTGCTGTCCTGGCAATGGATTAAGAGCTGATGCTGTATCAGGAAAACCTGAGGGAAGAAGTTATATGGCAACACGTTCAAAAGCATAATGCCAATTTATAATTAGAACACAACCATCTTGTAAAAGATCACTAGGCATTTTGTTAATCCCACCCAAGATTTTATTTAGGCCTTTCTAGGTAGCAGGTCTTATTTCCACTCCCTCTCTCCAGGACAGGTGTGAAGTTTTCAATTTGCAGATTAGTAGCAGTTTGCTGAACGTGTGACTTTCACTTCAGCAGCTTGCTCAGCTCATGTGGCTCCAAAAGGAGAGTCTGCATTGCCTGACAGCCCTATAAACTGCTTTTAGACCAAAACCTGCATTCTCTGTAGAACAAAACAAGACATAGGAAGTTTGATATGAAGTGGACTGTGTTAACCAGACACTCAGGAGGGGGCGTACTGATTTATAATAGGCTATAATTACAGTAACTCATTGGTCATTTATTGCCATGCAGGTATGGAAGCATTTTAAAAACTAGTTAAAAAAAAAAAGAAAAAATTTCAGGTGAGGGGACTTTTTCCTGAGAATTATTCCCCTTTTTCAACTTGCTGAACTTCCAAGGCCTAAATAACTTCCTGCACCTTTACTGATGAACTACTAAAGCCACATTTAAACATTTTATGAAGTCCAAAACAAAGGGCGAAACTTATCACACCCCATCCCACCATCAAAACTTGCAGTCAGATTTCACAAGCGTAGTGAAATAGAGCAGCAGCCACAGGTTTTTCCACGCCAGTGTGCTAGCGCTGGCTACATGCACTGTTCCTGCAGGCATCCACTGATACAGTTTGGGCACGAAAGTATGGACTCCTGGGACTGAAGCAGAGTCTTAGATTTCAAAGACTGGATCCTATGTTAGGAAGAAAGAAAAAAAGAATGCCCTCTCCCTGTCACGAGAAAATACACTTAAAATCTCTTTTGATATTCTTATTCCTAGAATTAAATCACTACTATATGTTTATGTACTCTGAACAGGAAATCCAGAGCAACTAACTGATTAAGCCCCTTCTTGATAAAGGGACTTTTTGTTGCACCATTACTCAGTATTGAGAAGTTTTACGCTTTTTCTACTACTAAATAAATATATTGAGTTTGTGTTAAATTTTTTCGTTTGGCACAGATTTCATTCAGAAAGTAAAACAGCAAGATAGCTTGACTATATCTTGAGGTCCCCATCAGAAAGAAAATACACACTGTTGGATTCCTCCGCATCCATTTAAAGACAGAATAAGGCTTTTCCTCTGCAGGAGATAATGTTTGTCAATAACAACTGGTCTTACCTGCCATCTGTAAGCTTAAACCAGTATCCAGTTTGCTGCCTGGCTTCGTGCTGATGAACAAATAACAGAGAACACACACAGTGATGATAAAAGCAAAGAGGACCACTGCTGCTATCGACAGTCCCACGAGTGCTCCAACGCTAGGAAGAGAGAAAAACAAAGAAATTCAGTGTATAAACAGCCTGGAACGCCCATTAAAACAATCGTCAGGATGATGTCTGGAGGTTATCTGTACTCAGGTAGGAGAGTGAGTGTATATTTTTACTGTACACAAAAGTTTAGAGCTCAATACTTAAGTTGCATAAACTGGAATTATTTCACTGCCCTCAGCAGGGTCAATGTCATCACACAGCAGCTGAACATCTGGCCCTCGGTGACGTTTCATGTTACCTATGCATACTACTCCTGAGTCTGATTAAAACTGTGTTTATGAAAATCAAAAATAACTTCACGCAGTAACTGGCATCAGTGAGATCAATAACTTCTCCAATGCAGTACATATTCCCAGATAAGCTTAATATCACATAAATATCACATGTACACACAAAGAGGGATTCCAGAGCTCCAGGCAGCCCATGCAAACTCCTTTTTCCTCAAACACCACGACTATTAAAGCTATATTTTTCAGTCTGAAAAAAAGTATGTTTGTCAGACTTCCCCCAAGGATGACATGCCCATAAAAAATGGGCTATAAAACATGCAAGCCATGTTATTCAATTCTGTTAGCAGCTCTGTAGAGCAGGGTGGAGTACTGCTATCGCTGTTGTGCTTTGTGTTAATGTAATAAATCTCTAATCAAGATTGGAGACGTTCTTCCATGATCTTCTTCAGGGTAAAAGGAAACTAAAGATGAATTAATTTATACACAATATCAAAGGCATCATAGGAGGAGGAACTGAATTTTCAGGAGGCCAAACATACAGCAGTTTATTTAGATTTTATCAAGAAACTACTTCTGCAGGATAGATACTACTTTATACTGCTTCCATAGACATTTGGTGAGACAGTATATGTATATACACAGAAACCTCTTTAGTAGTTTCCTTATTTCCGCCCTTCTTTTCAAGTCTTTTCCTAATACAAAATTGTCACGATGAAATAAAGAACTGATTGCAATACAGTCTAGCTATCATTTGCTATCCTCTCCTGGGACATTTGGTGCCTTCAGTGTTCCAGTCCTCTGTTCTACAGCCCAAGCCAAAGACACTGACTTTGAAATTAAACAGTGGCCTTTTGGTCATAGATGAAGAGAGTCCAAGGATCAAGAATCCTACTATTACTGCTCTGGTGCATTTACAATTTTGACAGATGTAGAAAGGACAGAAGAGAGATGAACATCTTAAATTCTACAAACCCATCCTCTAGTGATAAAAATGCCTTTATGTATCACCGCTATCAGTGAGAAGTCACTTCTACTGTGGCCTTGCAGAAAAATGAGAAGAATTGTGCCTCGGGATGTTTTTATGAATTTTACATTCAAGCTACTGCAAAGCTTCTCTACAAGCTCCCATAACACCAGCAGACAGACATGTCTATGGGAGAAACTCTTAAGATCAGCAAGATGAGAACAGCAGATATCGGTATGACTTTAAGATGCAGTTCTCATTAGTTACCACTCAGACCCACTAATGAAGTTTGTGCAACATTTAGTGTCACACACACAACTAAAATAATTCGTTATCAGCAAAATGATTGGTTCTGGAAAGAATAGCTTTGCCCTGATGAAGATTTTTCATGGTATTTATCATCTGCATGAACTAGAGTGTCCTTATATGTTTGTTTATATATGCATGTATTAAGCAAATTTGTCCTTATTTTTTGTCTCAAACAAAACTTACAGGCAAGCAATACTCTGCTTAATATGGAATTTGATTATGTCCTTACAGTCAGAGGTCTCATCTGGGTTCTAGCACCATTTTTGCATTTTCACTTGGAACACCTTGACCCAAATGAACAAAACAGAAGAAATACACTACAGGGGCTGAGGTCAGCAGCCATCAAGCTAAGAATGATCTCCACAGCTGAATCTATTTGAGGATGTAATAAAAACCCAAAGGCTTTTCAGAAAAAGGTATTTGTGCTTTTTTGTCATGACAGTATTAGCCCTATTTTAAGATTCCTTTTAAATAACAGTCTGCAGTGCGGGACAAAAGAGGTTGCTCACCATTACCCAAACATTAAGCAGAGTCAGCTGTCCTAAAACTAAATAGATCAAGTACATATTAATGACTATATTTTTTTCTATTTGGCTATATATTACTTCTTGGTTGTAGCTCTCCTCCATGAGTTGTAGAATGTGACATTAACAGTACAGTTGTGTATTGTACAGCACAATGCATCTTCATTACCATAACTTGTGAGAGATGCTTTGTGAGTTACAAATGGCAAAGGTAAGAAAAGCAGTTCCTAGGGAACTCTCCAGTATTTCCTACAACTTATAGGTTATTGCCACTAAAAATGCTTTTCATGCTCCAGCAGCCATATGAAAAGATCTCATCCAAAACATGGAGATCAGCATCAGAAAACCAAACCCTGGATCGCACTTCCTAAATCAATCAGAAAATAAGATTCTGTTTGTATATACTCTTTTTAAACATAATGTTTCAACACCAGATTTTTCTCAATGTGCTGAAGCCATCAACCCTCTTGGAATGTAAAATTAATTTCTTTAAAGTTAATTTTGGGTTAAATTTTGGGGGTAGGGTGTTGTTTCTTAATTTATTGAATTAATTCAGAGGAATTTAGCACGCCTTCCACAGCTGTGAACTCTGAAGTGTCTTAACCAGAGCACAATCTTTTCTTTCTTTTTTTATAGTGAAAATGGTTATCAGAAGCAAAACACCAAAGTAACTATGACCATTGATCATTTTAATGATCAACCTCCTCTGAAAATAAAGACAGCCCTTCAGCATGTCCCCTACATTCTACAACAATTACTGTGGTGCTGCATATCCATCTAGAAAAGCTGTTGCTAAAAACATTTTGCCATCTTCTTATCTTTACCTGAAATACTAGGTGTTTAAAGTCCACGTCTGCTATCATTAAAGTCTACAGGCCTCAGGGTGTGTCTTCAAGATCAGTCTTCCGACAGCAGAGATATTAAACAGGCAAAATAAAAGTCACTCTTGCTCACAGCTGTGGCCTCATTACTAAGCAAAAACCTCTGCACTAACAACCTACCCACCCCCAAAATGATGATCTAGCATAAAAACGGCAATAAAGGCAACACAAGCAATGCTAACTTTGATAGAAGATCATGAAATGGTTTGGGTTGGAAGGGACCTTAAAGATCATCTAGTTCCAACCCCCTGCTCTGGGCAGGGATGCATCCCACTAGACCAGGTTGCTCAAGGCCCCATCCAACCTGGCCTTGAACACCTCCAGGGATGGGGCATCCACAGCTTCTCTGGGCAACCTGTTCCAGTGTCTCACTACCCTCATAGCGAAGAAAGACCACACACCAAAAAAAAACCAACGCAAAACTCTCCCAAGTTACTTTCTACATACAGTAAAGGTACAGCTATACCACCCATTTCACTGATGCTCCTACTGCTATTACACCAAGTGACACATACACACTTGCCACACATTTCTGCACAGCCACAGGCTCTACAGAGCAGAGAGGCTCTGCTCCATCATCAGACTCCCCAGGGCTCCCCATGCTGCTGTCTAGAGAGCTGATTAGTGGGTCATCGACATTTCTGTCAGAGGAATCTCAGCATCATCCACCTACAGTTATTTTTAGTCCATAAAATTAGTCCGTCCACACCAACAACAGCTAGGAAAAATTTAAATATTGGCTAAGCAGATGCAGTATGTCCACCGATAAATTAAAAGGAAGCTCATGAGTCATCTGCATCTGAGTGAATCAAATGTTCCTAATGCCATTGCTGCAGTGACGTGTTGTACGTAGGATTTGCAAAGCAAACAGATAAATATTCCCAGAAGACTGGAAGAATGGGCATACAAGAAAAAAGACTTGCTACTTTGGAAAGCCAAAACAGACTCCTAGAGATCTGTACAGCTAAGCAAAGCTTAGCTACAGCATGGTTCTATGGGTATTAGTTAATAAAGCATTTTTAATAAAATCTATACTTGGCCTGCCCGAGTTTTAATCAAAAATGTAATATTACATGAAACTTATAAAAGGAATGGATTTGGAATGGATACTGTAATTCTGTTTGATACTGAAAGAAGCCATTGAATTTGCAAAATAAAACCTAATTGAACAGTGACAAAAATAATTCAAAGATATTTTGAAACAACAAGAAAACAAAAGAGTACTGACTGAACCTAACTGCATCACAGTTCATTACCAATACTACATGGTCAGCATTTCTCCCCTTCCACTCAGTTTTGGAGGTAAAGTAGATGTCGTGATGACTGCACGTACACACACAGCACACATCTCTGAAGGGTGAGCTGTTCAATGTTTTGCTCACTGGTGTTTTATAGCATCTTGTTTTGTGGTTTCAAAAGCTGCGTAACCTTCTGGTGAATTTTGTACACCCCTGCCTCTTACTAATGTTCTCTCTCTTGTTCCGTGGGCTCCTGACTGCTGTAAGAGATAGAAAAAACCCACATCCCTCACTCTTCTTTACTGAGGTCAGTTTTACAAGAAATGTGGAAAAAGAAGCTAGGCTGCTCTAACAAAAAAAAAAAATAAAAAAAAATGCTATACTATTTGATTTTTCAGTACCAGCAAAAAAAAAAAGGATAAGCGAGTAAATAATATTAATTACAGATAATAAATTCAAGGCAAAGTATGAAATGTGTCAGAGTTGTTCAATGGTCAATTATTTATGATCGTCCAGCAGCTCCCAGTACAGCAGGTGTTAGGATGCACTTTTCAAATACTGCTGCTAGGGGATAGTCCAGTGTATAGCTCTAAACATCGTACAGGCAGTAGTGATTTGGCAAAAAAAGAATAGCATAGGCCTGCAAGCGACTATTGCTTCAGGTTGCCTAGGCTGCTGGTTTCTCTATGAACTGCTTTCATCAGAGCTGACTGCCAAGTGGTCTGGCAACGCACCTCCCACAGCAGGAAAAACACAGGAGAAATATGCAGTAGCTTCCTGAAATTCTACCTTGTGTGTCACCAAACAGAAGTAAATCCTGACATACCACCAACCACTTGGTAGTGCATTCAGTCACCGCTATCAAATTAACGGGGGAGTCAAGCAAACGAAGATTTAGGATGAGAAACTTAAAGCTCTGGAGTAAAGGAAAACCTGCAACAATTTCCCCATCGGAGCTTCCAACTCCTTTCCCTTCCTCAGTACGTTCGATCTCCTGACTTACCTTGGCTGGTTTGGCTAACTCTTAAACAGTTTTAAGTCTTAAGGGTTTCAAGTCTTAAAAGTGTGTCCTCAAAAGCTGTAAGAAGCATTTGAAGGATTATTTTAACATATGGTTGTTACATACTGATAAAAGTGACAGTCCAAGACAAAGACAAGCAAGGCAGTGATCACAAAAACATTCTGAGAGACCAGAAAATGTTATTTTTATGTTTTCCTTAAACTCCTAATGGAACTATCACGTGCAAATATATACAAAGTGCTGCAATACCATAGCGTTTCCAGTGTGTTAGTAACTAAAAATTGTGGTCTGATTTGTAACCAGAAAACACTTCGGAAAACCAAAATTTCAATTCTAACCACTCAGTAACTTTGCTTAGAGAGGTAAAGTGTATTTATTCATCTCTTATCTATGATGGTATAGACAGTTATGGTAGAATTTAAGCACAACCAAAATCCCACAAGTTGCAATTTACTTGGATCCCTTTAGCAACTTAGGGCCATCGCAAAGGGGGGAGGGGGGTGAAAAAAGAAAAAAAAGAAAAAACCCTGAAGTTTCAAAGTTTTGGCCCAAATATCTGACCCAGGTGGAGGCTAAGCAGTCATACTTTTCAGACCCTAGAAAATCTCTGTAAAGGAAGATCCTTCAGAGTGCTTCATTAAAGCCTCTCATGGGACTCAATTCTTTAAGGTGCTTTCTGAAAAGATCAAGCTTTAACCGTCTTCACTATAACATCTCATCCAGATGCAAGAGCACAACTTTTTTATCTTAATCTTTCAGTAGTTTAATTTTTCAGTAGTTTAAACACAACGTCAGGGCTCTGAGTGTGTCTGGGTTGCATCTGACCCTGGCTATTATCCCCAAGCCACGATGACCAGTCTTGCTCCGCTCACCTTACCTGGATATGAGGGACGGGTCCTTTGATGGTGAAGCCACTACCCCCATCCACCTCATTACCACACTCTCTCCTCAGGAAGCTGCTGGCACTTGCTGCGTCCTGACATAAAATCTTTCATTAAAGAGTCAGCATTACTAGGAGGGGAAGATACTGCCTTGTTAACCTGATGGAGTCTATGAAGTGTCAATAAGCAGATGGATAAAGGAACCCAGTGGATAAAGTCAGATTTTTCAAAAAGCCCTTGACAAAGCCCCGCACTGAAGGTAGGACTAGGAAGACTGAACTGACACAGGATTAGGGAAAAGATTCTGATATAAGTTCAAGGCTGATTAAAAGAATAAAGAGCAAAGCATATAGCTGAGTGGTCCCTTTTCAATATAAGGAAATAGCACAGAGATCAGTGCTGATGCTGATTTTATTCAGTGTCTTCATCTACAACCTGGAGAAGAATGAAATCTGAGTTTCTGATGATCCTAAGCCCCTACAAGTGATACAACACTACGAGGGTAAAGAATGCCAGAAGATTTGTAGAAAAATAAGTGAGCAGGCAAAAGCGATGCAGATGAGTTTCAGTGTACATAATACATAATGTAATGTATAAATAAAGAAAAGCAAGCTTACATGACAACGAACTTGGGCAGTTCTGAACTCAAGAAAAGTTTGAGAGTCATCAGTGACAGCTCACTGAAATCACAAAGTCAATGTGCAGCAGCAGCCAAAGACATCAACAAAACATTGGCCACCAACAGGACAGATTTTTGAGAGCAAGACTGAAGGCAGCATTTTGCCATTGTAAAACCTTGCCGTACCCACATCTTGAGCACGCAGCTCCAGATTATGCACCTCTAAAAGCAGCGTTGTGGAGTGAAAAACAGCATAGATGAGGCGCGACTAAAATGATCAGTGGGAAATAGCCTCTGCCTCAATGACAATCCAAAAGGACTAAGACTGTTCCATTTGGAGTGGTGAAAGCTGAGAACTGATGCAAACACTTACCAAATTTTAAACACTGTGCATAAACTGAACACACAATTGTTGTTCACCAAATCTCACAATACTAATACTAGAGGGCACTCCCGAAAACTAGTAGGAAACAGTACAAAACAGATAAAAGGATATATCATCAAACAGCGGGTAGTGACTGCTGCCACCAGGGGTGCAGAAGCAGAGAGCAGAAGCAAGTCCAGAAAGGGATTAGACAACATCAGGGATAACAAGTCCATAAAAAGACGGTGAAAGCACGACGCAGAACTGTACTAACACCCTGACAGAGCCAGGCATGGATGCTGAAGAGCCTGTGGGGAACTGGGCACAAAAAGCAGCCCTGCTGGCTGTGTGCAGCTCCAAGAGCCACTGCTGGAGATCCAGTGGGAGCCGAGTGAACCCTGCCCTGACCCAGGAGAGCCCAAGTCCATCCACCATCTTCCAAGTGGAAAGTTACGTAGTGTCTTACTAGACACACTGAAAAGTGGCTGAAGTCATTGGGAACTTTATGCATGCAGGATCTTACTCAGGCCCCAAAACAGCCATTCCCCTCACGCCGAGAGGAGGGAGGGACGCTCTGGATGCTCTGTACACAGGCACCGAGCATTTCCCAGCGCTCCCTTACAGAAACCACCAGTTATTTCTTTCAGAAACCAACCTGGCGCAAGCAGAAGTCCCTCAGGGCAGCAGCTGCAGCTCCACCGGTACTCTCAGCGGGACAGAGACAGCCTGAGAGCGCCCGGCTACAAGTACCTCAGAAACACGAACCAAGCTCGGGTGAACGCGGATCTCCCGCCTCCGCGGGGCCGCCGAGCCTGGCCCGCCCGCAGCCACCCCGCCGCCCGCCATGAGGGACCGGTCCCGGGGCAGGGTGGGTGCCGCCGCTCCCCTACCTGAGCCACCACATGTAGCTATGCTCGTAGGGGAAGAAGCTGTGGGGGTCATCGCAGCAGTACTTGACGTCCTGGAAGCCGCAGCAGTACACGGCGCGGGCGTCGCCGCCCGTCCGCGGGCAGATGAACCCGCTCACCAGCACCTTGTCGGCGTTGAGGTAACTGCTGCACTCCGCGCTCATGGTGCGGCGCCGGCCGGCCGCCCGCACGCCGGGCTGCCCGGCGCGTCGGCTCCGGCGGCACCCGGGCGGGAGGTGGGGCGGCGGGCGGGCGGAGCTCGGGCGGGCGGGCGAGGGGGCTGCGCTGGCAGCGGCGAAGAGCGGGGCAGGCGTCGAGCGGGAGCCGCCGCGTCCCCCCCGCCCCGGGGGTCCGCCGCGAGAGCCGCCCGCGCCCTGAGGTGAGGGAGGGAGCGGAGCGTTTCCCGCCCTGCGGGGGAGGGAGACAGAGGGCCGTGTGGGGCTGGCCGCCCCCGGCGTTGCTCACCTTAAAGGCGGCACCCCAGCGTCTCTCCGCTGGGGCTTGGTTTTCCCTCAGCGCTGGGCCCCACGTCGAGGGGAGACTTCGGGGGTCCGCCCTCACCCATCAGCCTCGGTGGGGTCTCAGGAAAGCCAGAGCGGGGAGGTAATGGAGTTCAGTTGGGCTCAGGACACCTTGCCTTTATGAGAGGTAAAAACTCCACATAATTTAATGTTTCTGAGAGACCAGTCTCCTACTCTTTTCAGAGGGCATTTCCTTTAGGCATTTTAGACCATTTTATTTTTAAAAAGTGGGACCCAAGCAGTCATTCTGTTACCTGTACAAATGAGCCTGCAAATTTTGCAGAGGGAAAGATGGGTAGATATCTCACCTCAGGATAACACACATGCATGCCCTATGCACCTCTACATGTGACTTGGCTCATGGAAAGAAGGATAATAAAAAGCCTCCGGGAGAGCAATGGTGCTGCCCCCTCCAAGAACCTGGTCCTCAGTCAGTCTCCTCTCTACATTACAAGAGAGCCTGGACCAAGCGCTTTGCCACACAAGGGACCTCCTCAAGGAAAAGTTCAGGTTTTAGAGAGAAAAGGGAAGTCATGTGATATTGATAGAGCTTGATTTGAATTAATAAGACTCCATTAATTCAACTAACACTTTGCATTTCAATTTCAGGTCTTCCCTTGAGATGAACTCCAGACAAGTGGGAGTTTCATGTCTTCTAGCTGACTGTCAGGCAACAGCAAGAGCCAGGAATGATGGCAGCTTAGGGAAGGGCAGTGTCCTCACCGACCAGGGTGCAGTCCTGCAGGATCTGAACATTACCAGGCTGGTGACAGCGACAGGCGCTATCAGCAGTCCCAGGCAAGTTAAGATACTGAGTCAAGTCTAGGGTCCATCAGGCAACAGGACAGGAGGCAAGTTGCCTACAGCACAGGTCTAAATTCATCCAGGAGGACCAGCAAGCAATCCAGGCCAGCAGGAGACAGGACTGAGCACAAGCATACCTCTGGCATAGTTTAGAGAAGGGCAGGCTGCCCTGGCAGGAGCTTAAATGTGGCTTCTGGACCAATGAGCAGAGGGTGTGGGTGTGGTGAGGACCCAGGTGATGCTGGTCAGAGCCTTTTAGCGGTCACCTACACCCCTGACACTGATATCTTCCATACTACATACAGTCCCCCTACCATGAGGGGGTTTGGCTGTACTTGCTAAAAAGTATAAGTATTCTCCAGATGCTTGGCTGATTTTATTTTGTGAAATCAACCCTGACTTAGTACCAATTGAAATTAATGCAGAAATTCAGTCAGACTCTGTCTGCTGAATTACAGGTTTGTCTTCCTGATACTTAGATGTATATGTGAATACCCAGGGAAGATTCAAATTATTCAACTGTTGGGTGCCTTAAGGTTGAGCAATTTGAGAGTTTGACTTTAGGGACCTCAAAACCAGGCTTAACACTTAATGTTTACACTACACAAAGTGAGATGATGAATGACAATGACGTGGCTGGAGCAAAAACTCCTGGGAGACCAGGAGGAATCAATGGCTATTGAACATTAACAAAAAAAAAGGCCAGATTACTATGAGGTTTTATGAGAGTCGTAATTTCATCACCTGTGTTGTTCAGATGAAATCAGATATAATCAGATCAATTGTTTTATGATAAAATTGAGGATTAATTTATTCAGAATAGGTACAGGAAAATGGTTACCAAGAACCAGAAGGCAGCCTTTTTATGTCAGTTATGTTAATAGTGTCACTACATGTTAGGATTTAATCACGACTCTTGTGATACTTGAGGTCTCTTTTAGAGACCAATCCCTCTGTGTCATTTGATTCAGAGCGAGTTTCATTTTAATACAGTAGCTTAGTCTTTCAAAGACTTTCTAACACTGGGGACTGTGATTCTGTGATTGAGGAAAGAGTCTCTAGTGAGGGAAAGATGGGTGAATCTCAGCTCAAAAGTCATCAGTTGGTTGGCCAGATGTATCCATCAGTCAGCTAATCAACATGTGACGTGGTTGAAACCAAGCAGTGTATTCAAAATCTGTTACTGAAGGATTGACAGACCCACAGACAGCATAGCTGTATAGACCTTGTTCTCTAATTAAGTTAGGTTTAAGCAGAAGACATGCAAGAAAAGAAAAAAAAAGCAACAACCCAAATACAGTGCTAAATGTCATGGTTTTGGGGACTGATTCAAGACTTTGTGAGGTTCTCAATACTGTGTGTAAAAGGGAGACCTCATGCAAGTCCTACAAGATCACAGGATGGAGGAATGTCTACTTCTAGTCTAATAGGTATGGACCTTGTTATATTGCTAATAGCTGTTTTCTTCCAAAACCTGAATTCCCATCATCATATTTCTTTCTGACTCTTTATCCCCCAGCATTTTTTCCCCCCATCTTAACCTTTCTGTGTCTATTTCTATTGAGGTTCTGTTCATACCAGGCAACAATCATGGCAAAAAGAAATTTATCAGAGAATCAACTCCAGGAGTGGTTCAATTCACCTTTTCATCTGAGTGTTCCTAAATTAAGTGTTCAAGAGATGTTTAGGAATGTAGAATAATCTCAGTTATGTTTGTATTTCATATTTTTATTTTACCTTTGGAGATTTTTCTCTTATTATTCAGAACTCAGAACAATTTTCTACTCGGAAATATTACTACACTTGTTTGGAACAAATAAAATTACTTATCACATTTTTATGCTCAGTCTTACCCAATCTTTCACTCACACTTACTGAGTATATGGCAGATCAGAGTTGGAGTTGAAGTGGATTCTTTCTCCAAACCTCATGAAGTTTGCCTTCAAAGAAGGCTGAAGTGTTATGAAGTGGTGAAATCTTTTTTTTTTTTTTTATCAATCAGTAAACTCATTTATGTCATGCAATTAATTTGTACTTGCCATGATTCTTGAGTGATAATAATTAGCACACTCTGTTGTTCCAATTATTTGGAATGATTTATATGAAACATTAGAAATGAACTTTGAGTTACGTACCTGAGTGACTGAATTAACTATGTAATTACTGGAGGATTGAAATAAAAAAAGCCACATTCTCTTTTGATGAGACATTCAGGAACAGGACTCAAAGTGGGAGTGGGAGGCTCTTCACTGACCAGTGGATTGTGTGCATAGTCCTTGTTTTCCCATTCCAATTACAAAACACAGACATCTTCTTCCAGTAAGAGATGGTGGTTTGGACCTCATAAAATACGTTGCCCTCTCTCTCTCCCCCTTATTGCCGGTATCAATTTAAGTTACTACACAGATGCCTGCAACACTTCTCTCTGCTGAGTAAGGAGAGTGTTTCAACTTAATAATGAGGTCATTCAGGTTTCAAAAAAACAAACACAGATCAAAGACCTTTGCAGCACAAGTGTAAGTAAAAAACTATCTATCTAGGTAATTCAGAAGCAGCTTTCAGAACTGTATCCAAAGCAGGATACTTCTGTTCTCCAAGTGCTGAACTATCATCCTTGTGAATATGAGTCTCTTCTGCAGTGAAACTCTATCTAAGGTCTGGTAAAACCTGCCAGCTTTCTCAGATGCCTGCAACCCAGACTCTTGTGCAAATCTTTGACTTACTGGTACTCATATTGGCTTCCAAGAGGTTGTTTTGGCTGTACTTAAAGCCCCTTTTCAAAGTACTTGGTGCCATGGAACTGCATCTTGGCTTTCTATTTCTTATAACTGTTTTCAAGCCTTCCCAATTAAGTCATAAAGGTAAATATACATATGCAATATGCATATAATACGCATATTGCATATTATGCTATGCAATAATTAGAACAGAAGCAATTCTTGTAATCATTAATAGTAATCTTAATCGAAACTACAATTAATGTGAAAAGCATTCAGTCTCTTATTTAATTATGCTTACACCACAACATACTGGCCGGCAGAACTGGGCTGGTTTAATTTTCCAGCAAATTTAGAGTTCCTCTGACTGAATGCAACTTAGAGCAAAGGGGACTTGAGGAAGAAGCTAAACCTTCTGATTCAGCCATTCGGTTTGGAGACAAAGTGAATTGTACCTCTGCATTGACCACTACTTAAGAGCTGAGAACAAACTTCATACTAACAGCTGTGGGACACATTTTTACCAGCCAAGCTTCTAACGTAAAATTAATTACGAACTACCATTAGAGTTGCCTGGATCAGCATCAGTCAGACCTACATGGAATTATTTTCCTTAAGAGCATAATCTAATTATTAATAGGCAAACAGCTGCATAAATTACCTACAAAAGTATTCTGGTGGCAAATTACACAATTAAACAAAATTGTCATGCCAAGATGGTGTAACTAGCCCTGATTAGGAGTAACAGCTCAAACTGAGATCAGGGTTAGTACTGACATGTTTTATCACACGTGAGTAGTAGGCGCTTCAGGAAGGCAGATGACACCATAAGGTTCGAAACTGAAACGCGAACAGAAGTTTAAGGGGTGCATACTTGCAGTACAGTGAGATGCTGTCACTCAGAGGACTTGAAAAAGAAGGACTGATGGCAGGAGCATTATAAGGAGGAGTATCTGCTTTGGTACGGTGTTATTTGACTCTTGTGCATTAGTGAAGGACTGAAACCTGTCAAGAGGATATGATACATCTTGGGTTCTGCTCTCAATTCAGCTGGTGTACAGCTGTAAGCAAATTGCTTTCCCAGTGTGTGCTTCAGTTTAACTGTAGATAATGATGGAGTTCTGACACTTGTTTGCAAAAGTGTTTGTGTTTTGAGATCCTCTCTGTGAAAGTGAACACAAGTATAAAGCATTGTTATGATTTTTTCATGTCACTCTAAAGCCTACCAATTTTTCTAGCAATTTTAACTCTCTTTCATACACATTATTCTTTAATTTAATTCCCCCAGTCAATATATAGTATAGATTTTGCCTTTATACTGTCTCTTCTTTGCTCTACAGAGCTAAATAATGAAGAAAGGGAAAGTAATTTTGAGCATCAGGAAGAGGTTTCAGTCAAAATTTAAAGGAAGAAGGAGAATCAGTGAAACAAAGTGAAGTAGGAAGGTTTATTTTAAGTGTAGACACTGGTAATTTTGAGGTGAGGCTGGAGCTCTGATAAGTAGTTTGTGTTCCTATGTGTTAATGGTCTCAGTATCTACAGTTTTTTATATGCTGTTATTGGTAAATATTTCAGAATAATGGCTCACGAGCAAATTTTACACTTTTATGTATCTAGAAATAGAATAGTAAGATGGATAATATAGTTTCCAACAATAGTCTTGTGCAGTTCGTCTTTGTGGAATAGTTTTAATTTCTTTTTCCTTTTCAGAGGGGAAAATTGTTTTTACTCAACTGAGCTTTAGGCACAGAAGAGGCATGCTCCTTTACTTACCAAAAATTTGCAATGTGATACTGGCTTAATTATTTACCTTTGCTTTTATTTACCCTGCTTGTAAAATATATTTATTTGTAATTTTAGAGATACAATTATACGTTGTAATGCAATGTCTACTTGTAGAGGATACAAATTTTAAAGGTATGTAGTTTCTGCCTGGAGGGGATGATTACAGGGATAATTCTGAAAATGAGTTCGTCAATTGCAAGGAAGTTAGAAATGATGGGCCACTTATTTCAGACCATTTAAGCAAGATATCCATCAGAGACAGCACTTGTAAAACGTGTAAGTTCATTCAGCATCAAATTGTCACTTTCTGTCACAGTTTGAATTTACCCTGTCTGAAACTGAAGATTAAAGAAAAAGACCTTAAGAAAACAGGTACGAAGCATTGACTTCTAGATATCAGTGAACAAATACTACAATAAAACTTCTTCCCACCATTTTCACTGTAAACTTGAATTGAGGCTTGTTAATTTTCTTCATTTTGTTCAACCTCTTAGGCCAAGAATTTAGATTTTAAAAATCAAATGCTGATTTGTTATACAATTATATCAATATTTTTTACATATTTTTCTGCACCTTGGCTGAAAGTCCTTTCTCTCACTTGGCTATCATAGAGAATTTTCATTCTAGTTTATAATTCAAAGAGATTCAGATATTAATAGCAGCAATAGCTCTTCCTTCTTTAACCCTCCCACACAACTGTCTTTATGTTTTGGGTATAGGGGGAACCATTTTAAAGTTCGGCAGCAAGAGAGAGGCTTTTTACAGAGAGTCTGTTTACAACCCCTTCTTAACTTACCAAGCTTTATTATTGTGACTGAAGTTTTCTATCCTGCGTTTCTGTCTCCTGCTAACTGTTGGGTTTTTTTAGTTTAATTTAAGGGTATGTTGTGAGGCTAGAATGGAGGGGAGACTGTGACTGAGAAGTCCAAAAAGAGAAACAGGGACACCAGCGGAAGGGCTGATGGAAGGGAGCTGAAAACAAAGAAATGGAACAGAGGTCTGAAGGCTGAAGTGGAGGAGTAACAGCTTACCTGATAAGACAGAAATTGAGTGAAAGAAGATGTTAAGGCCAAAGGTTTGGGCTCTGAACCACTTTGGGGTAGGAAACTCGAACTGGAATGATAAACGTAAGGATCAGGGGCTGGGATTTGGTAATTAAAGACAACAGGATGAAGAGATGGGAGCTGTGGAAAAATGTACACTTCATTTAGTTCTCTTTCACATATATGATGTCAAACAATGACTGTTATTTATTTCATTAATCCATGTGGCAAAGTTCTGTATGATAGTCTGAAGTATTTCAGATGACTCGTGGTTGTCAATATGAAATTCCGCTCTTGTTTTCTCTATTTGTTTTCACACAGAAGAAATTACATGTACAAAATTACATTCAAAGAATACTGGGTTACTCAGAGTTTAGAAATGCCAGACTTACAGCTAATAATAATGATCGCACACTATCTTTTAGAGATTCCATCTCATTTGGCAATGGAGTTTTTAAGGATTTTATTTTCTTACTCTTTTCTAATGCATGGTCAAAAGTTTATCTACTGCATGTTAACCGTACCTACTGTAAATACAGAATTATTTCAGCTGTGTTTATTGGTAATAGCTATGACTGCTTCACAGATATTAATTCATTTTTTCAGTGCCCTGTGAGATGAGGACACGGAATATTTTTCTATTTTGCAGATATAATATTTTGTTACATACCTGTCTCTCACACCTGAATACAGAGGCACAGATCCATTGCATGTCTCAATAGTTTTTCTTCTGGTAGGAAAGCTGAGGAGTCATACTTATTATTTGTAAAATGCATGAGATCCTTGAGCAGTAAATTACAGAGAAGCTCAAAGTATTGCTTCTAATTACTACAACAACATTTTACTAACATGCAAAAACATTATTACTAACCTTGGAAATGGGACTTTTTTTGTATCTCACTTGGCTGACATCTAGAATGCGTTTTCCCTCTGCATTTAAAAATGCATTTTTAAAGTGTTCTAATTTAAAAAAAAATTCAAGATACTGCAAACTTCCATAAGCAATCAGAATCGTAATAGAAGTGTCAGTCCAACCTTGTTATTGATGGCAGTGCTCTAAATTTGATGGGGAAGAAGTCACATAGTGTATTTCTTCTTTGTTTGTGTATTACATGTATTTACAGGAAGATGGGAATTTGGACGTTTCACTCCTGATTTGTTGTGTTAGTCACAAACAATGACATGCCTTTCTTAACAGCTGTTTTCTTGACAGAGCTTTAGTTTTATTTTCTAGATGCAAAAGCTCATTTTTATCCCTCTTTTCTAGTGCTGAATGTGAGTTTGTTTTCCATCTTTGGAACACTACTTGATTTGGAGATGCTGTAAAGAGAATCAGTTTCCATTGCCTTTCTGCCTTTGTCTGAAGTTAGAAAGCCTTATTCAGTTTCAAATCCCTTTTCTCTTCAGCAGCAGAGACAAGGAGCAGTTGTCCAACATGAGCTGATAAACCAAAGGAAAGGTAAAAAGTATATTCTTATTATGAACACCTAACATGGCCTGTGATTTGATAAGATGGTTCATAACATTAAACAAATATAGGCTACTAATAATAACTAGTGCCTAAATGGTTTTGTATGTCTTTGAGACACTACAGGTCTTTCAACTCAATTACATTTACACAATAGTTACTAAAATGCAACTGAGGCATGTGATTGTTATCTCTTAATCCTATGAGTCGCTTATTGTCAGAGCACCTGATTACCACAGTCTGTAGTGGATGGAATTACTCTTAGTGATAGGTTAGGCCTTTCGAAGCTGGGCCAGGTGAGCTATTGGTCAGGTCTCCACCTCATCAGTCCTGCATCAGTGAAATGGTCACCAGTTACATCTCAGACGAATGACTCATTTGATCTGTGTTAATCTTAGTTCAGCAGTCAGATGTTCTCTTAGAAATTGGATGAAGTGATAAGATCTATTATATCTGTTCATCCTAACCATCTTCTAGATATTACTGTCCACTTAAAATAGTTGCTAGAACAGCCTGAGCATGCTTCAGCACTGCATCAGTACACAGCTTGTCTTCTTAATTCAAATACTGAAGAAGGCTTTTTAAAATGTCAGGTGGCTTTGTGTTGGTTTGGATGAGGAATGCTCACATGCCTTCATATGGAGTGCTTTTCTCTGGGGAAGAAAATTAATAAGCTGTAACAACTTCTTAAGCTGCTCCAGTTTGATTCATATTTGCTGCCTGACCACACTAAATCAATAAAGAAAAAGATTGGTGACACAGATTAAGCAGTAAATAAATATTAGAGCTTCATAGATGACGTATTCAGTCACATCAGATGCTTCCAAAATGAATTGGTTTTAGTCTCTCACTAGTTGTCTGGGAACCACTTCCTATTTTGGTTCTTTTGGGAATGTTTGTATATAGAGATCAAAGATGTCGTGCCAAAAGCTTAAAACTCACCTTAGTTCATTTTCTCCAAGTCTTGGCTGAGGTCTGTTGGTAGGATCATTGGAAGGAACCATTCATACTATCCTGCTCTGAGGTTACATCAAACTTCAGTTTTCAAGAATTTTAGTTTGGCGCTTCCTTGTCAGATTTTTCAAGGCACTGGTTAAAATGAGCATCCACAGTCCAGACAACACCACTTACCGAGAAGCATTGTGTGCATGAGACGCCAGCCCCGATTTCTGTCTTGCACATCTGTCAGAGGTCCTCTGGGGATCTAGGGACTCCTTGGAATCTTTGGCTGCCTGGTGTCTTCTGCTTGTCATCTTCAAGTGATGTCGAACATTTCACCATCAGTCTTATTCGTGGGTTGGTGGGGTTTTTTTTGGTTTTTGGTGGTTTTTTTCCCACCTCTTAAATGTTTTGCTTCTGGGCTCTGTGTCCAGTCTCTACAGTTGGAAGAGAATATTTTTTCCCTCAGTAAGTCTAGTGTAGCCACACAGAGTACAAACAGGCTGGTAGTCCAGTTTATCAACTTTTCTCCAGCACTGATCAAAGTGACTTCCTCTCAGTCTAAGAAGAAAAGATTTGACAGAGAAGCTGTCTGAAACTTGCAGGGGAATTTCTCTACTTGCTCCTGGGTAAAGTACTTCTTTCTACTTTTCTCCACTTCTTGTGGAGAAATACGATCTCTAATGTCTTCCTTCACACAGTGCTTTTATTTTGTATCTTATGCTCCCTTATTTCATTCCTTATTGTCTACTTCATACATCTCAACTATGGCAGATGTATGGCTCAAGAATAGACAAGAAGTTGGCTTTTCAACAGAATACGTATTAAATTTTATCAGCAATCTCTTTTGGCATCCATTTTGGTCAGCACCTGGGAAAAGTTGATTGAGCAAGTGCCAAATTCCAACATACAGCTCTGCCCTTAGTTGCCCATATTCTTTCCTGGCCAGCCTGAGATATCAAAGGGATAGGGATCTTCCACATAAAGTCTTGTCTATTTTCCTGGAATTAAAAATTTTAGCAATACATACCACCAGTTTTTTTGCAGGAAGTGTTTTTTAACTTGAGGAAAAAAGACACATAAACACTTCTGTTCCAGACGAAGTGAGAAGGTGAATAGTCGGGGAACGGTCCAAAGCCTGAAAATGGCATATCTTTGTAACTCTTTTATTGGAGTTAGTCATCACAGAAGATGTGTTATCCATTAGCAAGGAGTAAGATATGGTTTAGTGCGTTCACTAATATGCTATCAGATGTAGTTTTTCTTCCAGCCAAGACTAAGCCGATACACCCCTAATGAAACCTATGATATTCATCGTTCTTCCGTACCTGGAATTTGCACCAGGGATTTTGACAGGAATTGTTTCTGTCTTGCTGCTGAAGTGGAACGTATCAGTGCAGCTCACTGTCACAGACATGACGAACATCTCAACAGAAGTAGTCAAAGGAGAATCAAGATAAATTATCTTAATTTACAGTAGCATTGCTGCTTGTCTTAGGGAAGGGAATGTAATTACTTCATTTGTCTTTTGCCTTTTATTTGTCACCTTAACTGCTTCCAAATCAATCAGCTTTTACATGACATAACTTGCTTTCTCTTGTTTGATTAACTAAAGGTGATAGATACATCTGTACAAACTTGGAAGCAGAAGATTAAGTTCTGTTCTTTGCTTTAAACTCACTTGTTAAATGCTTTTGGGAAAATGGTGTCACCCACATGCTTAGTTGCTTCATCTACAAGATCAATATCAAGCCCTTTTTCTTGATGCTGTGAGATTTTTATGAGTCTCAGGAACAGAATACGCTCATTATCATCCTTGACTAAAAATGTTCCACTTTACTATTCCTTATTATTACTATAGTTCCTGCATCAGTAACAAACATGCTTTTTGTTTTTCATCTCCCTAAAAATACTCATGTTTCGAACTTCATTACAATTCAGTATGGAATAAATCTATAATAAGGCACATACCATTTCTCAAAAAAAATTGAAAAAGCTGTGTTCTAAAATTAAAAAGGACAACTGTTTGGGTTGGGGCTTTTTGTATTTTATTTGCCATAACTGCGGATGGATTTGAAGGTTAATGAAATGATCTGCTAAGAAATTGCTTTTCTATTAGCATAAGTAAGAATCCATCCTACTGGACTGAGAGTCAAGTTTTAATTGTTCATGGAATAACTGTCCAAAAAGTGTAAATTTGTGAAGGCAAGGCAGCCAAGGCCTGGTTGGTGTCAAAAAATAATTGCATAATCTGAATTGTAAAGAACAAGGAATCCTCAGGTGAGGATAGGACTGAGAGACTTGTCTTGAGCTGTGAATTCTGGATTGAGTCATAAAAGCCAGAGTCTATGAAGGGAGTTGTGTATAGCCAATTAAGTCATATAGTCAATGGAAAAAGGTTACAAAAAAAACTGACGTCACCATATCACTTTTGATCACGGATGTTTACTAGCAGTCCGTGTTGGTTCA
Source organism: Rissa tridactyla (assembly GCF_028500815.1). Classification (NCBI taxonomy): domain Eukaryota; kingdom Metazoa; phylum Chordata; class Aves; order Charadriiformes; family Laridae; genus Rissa; species Rissa tridactyla. Next base: position 48,936,238 of record NC_071473.1, on the reverse strand, counting down.
CTTCATATTAACAAGTTCTCTAAAGCAGCACACAGATGTTTTTCCAAATTAGCTGGTTTAGTTATTGGGAAATGTTTCCGTTATGCATATATCAGCTTTGTAAACATATATATGACATGAAACGTCTTTGCTTGAGAGCTAGTGCAATAACTGTTAGCTGTGAGTGCACTATATGAATGTGATGAAATCATGCAGTTCGAGTGATTCTGCATGCTTTTTTTTACTGTTGACTTTAGTACAAAATGAGAATAAAAGAGGGTAGAATTTCAATTTTGTTTTTATTTTCTTCACTGGTTGCTATTTTATAATTGAATTGCATTTTAAATGTCATATTCGAAAGGTTCAGTCTGAGACACAAGCACTGATCTCCCTATTCGAAAGGAAATTCGAATTTTTATCTAATTATAGGTCTAAAATTCAGAATTCTGGTCACACTAGACATTTTTATATCAGAAGCTCCCACTCTAAATTCTAATCTAATTTCTGCTTCAGAATAATGCCTATAGGAAATTTGTAATGTTTTTATATTATTGCAATTTGGTCTCAGAAGATCTGAGAACTTCTCGTTTTTTTTTTAAAAAAAAAGGACATGCAAGAATTGTGGTTGTATAAACAATTAAAAATAGAATCCTATATAAGGCCAAATATAAATGGTTATCCCCCTAACTTTATGGCTTTCCACTTATCTCTCAGGTGGAGTAATTTTGAATGCCTAACTACACTACAAAAGTAGCCCTTATCTCTGGAAATTCTCCAGGTTTTGCGGCAGAATGTGAAAGAAATCATAGCAGCAGTATGGAAGTATATGCCTTTAAGCGTTAAAGAACTTTGTGGGCTTTCAAAATAAGGCAGTGTAATTTTATTGCTTGTATTTAAGTCTTGCACCGATTATTATGATAACTTTAAAAGTAGTCATCTTCCACGTGAGAATGTAAAAGGAAGAGACGTAACAAGTGTACTAGTTCACTGCTGCAAGCCTGTGCCAAAAGCGAACCCGGCCTGATGGTTAGGAGAGTGCTGAACGTTCATTACTTTTCTGGAAATAATGTATGTTTTACTGCCGCCAGTCTCTGCCTTTTAGAAAATAAACCATTCAGCTCATAAATAAAGGGATGAAATTTATTTAGAATAGTGGTAACAAAGTCAGTCCTCCACCATGAAGTCATTTTTTGATGAGTCACCATCTAGTCCCAGAGACATCATCCTATTCACAACAGGTAATTAATGCAAACAGGAAAGGGGATCAGTAAGTGGAATTCTAATTATGAGTTTGTGTATATATTGAGGTTTTTTAAACTTATTTTGGAAGCTACCAAAATATATGAACTAAGGTTGCTAACCAAACTATATTGATAGTGAGGTGCTAGAAGCACAACTATCTGTTTTTTCAACTGTATTTTACTTCATTATTCCCCAGTTGCTGTGGCTCAAGATGATTTTGGTTCCTGAGAACAGATTTACTGCATTTCTGCCATTCAAGCTGATGGAGAGCTGCAAGAAAGTGAGTTTATAATGGCTGTTAGTAATGTAATACACAAAAAAGAGCAAATCTTTATAGATGCTAGACTCTCGGCCCTTCCAGCCCATCTATGTAGCTATTGCTAATATACAGCTTTGTTTCTGGATTTACGACTTCTACTCATATTATATTGCATTTTTTGAGCACCAGCCTCCATGTAGGGTGTTATTTCATGCTCTCATTAATTAACTTACAAATATTTTGTGTAGTATTATCAAGTCTATTAAGTGAGAGGAAAATGAGATTATAAAGTGATTAATTCACATGCTTAGTATCAGAAAGGAGACATTTAGAATGCAAGAAGCTAAGTCCAACATTGGTAATACCTGGTCTGGACATCATATGACACAGAACTCTGCAGCAGCTTTTTCACATGCAGTACATGTGAATATGCTTTCAGAAGGAAGAAGAAAATTATGTGTGTCTTTGGCAAACATGGCAGAGCATCAAATCTCCAACAAGGAGTTCAGAGTATAGCTTCTTTGGAAGGACCAGGTGCATTTCAGCCTAGCAGATATTATTTCAAACATTCTTCAGGGGTATTTTCAATAAGTACTTGAAGTACTTAGAAATGATGTTTTGAAGGATGTAAAATAAACAGAGACAAGTATTTACTGTAAGATTGGAATGCACAGTAAACTCAGGTTGTTTATGTTCATTGATATTGTCATTGGTAGCAGTTACAGAGCTCGTGTATCCGGTTCAGAACTTAAGGAAGAGCATATCTTAGGACAGACTCACAAGAAGTTTTTTTTACCTTGATGCTGGCCAACTGAATTTCAGCTACATCAGTGGAATGTTTTTTCTAGCGGAAACAGAGGTGGAGTGTGAGGCTCAACTCCTGACTTTTATGGCATAAAAGCATGGCCAGAGCATTCTTTGAGAGCCAAGTCAGAATGATTCCACCAAGTAAGAGTAGCCCATTGTACTAAAATCTAGTTAGCACTACTCCTGGAACCAAGCTAGAATGATCCTCTTCCATCCTGTATGAAGACAGGACTCCCCCTTCAAAACATTGCCAACATCTCAAAAATCTCTTTTATCCTCTGTTGTCCTACTGTTAATAGATAAAGGGAGAAAATCAACACTGATTATGAACCAAACCAGAAGAAAGAGAAAATAGAAATGGCTTCAAATTATTACACCTTCCATTGGACCCCTTTTCCTCCTTTCATCTATTGTGTTTTTACCTACTAAGAGATGTTTTAAGAATACATTTTAATAGTGATATTTTGTAGAGTGAGGCTTTCAACTTAAGTTATGGTAGAAAGAGACATCAGGAAAAGAATAAAAAAAAAATTGTGAGAGGTGAAAGGGTAGAAAAGCAATGAACTTTTAAAATTGAGAGGGAAAACTGACAGAGAACTAAATCAGACCAGATGAAGTAGTCACAGGGCAGAGAAATTTCCTGATAGATATCATCACAAATGATACATTTACTTGCCATACTTGCAGTAATACAGCTTTTTATTAGTAATCGATAACAACAGAATGCCTCTGCTCTGTGATCTTCCTCTGGCGTTGAAATCATTTACCCTGAACTTCCCATCTGCACATGCAATGATACTTTTTCATTGCATACAACTTAACACCTGAAACTTGGGAAAGGTTTATCCCTAATCAGCTGGCTGTCTATTAGTGTTCTCTTCAGTTCTTGAATCTTAAAAACCAAATCTGTATTATGTGCTTTTTTCTATTTAAGTTATTAAAATTATATTGATTACATGTTTATTGCATGGATTAATCACATTACATGAATTTTTAAGTCAGTTCTTTGAAATATTTGCGTTTTCTGTAATTCTTTCAATGAATTCTTGGTTACCAGTTTCTTAATCTTGGGCCTGACAAACACGTTTACTGTGCATGCAGTTAACAGCTAGAAGTGGTGTCTGCAGTTCCCGGTATTCCATACTACATGATTCATGTAATTCAGAGACTTGATCTTGTAGTTTTACTCAATGATAGATTCCTATTAAGTTCAGTATAGCTATGTGCAGAATAGATTGGCAGCCTCTGAAGTTAGCAAGACTTTTGCAAAAGGACATTTTCTTATTAGGAATTGTCAAATTTTTTAACCAAACTGTTCTGTAAGCTGAAACTTGTGGAAAAATATCTCTTTTGACAAAATTCACAGTATCAGTTTTTAAGTTTTAAAATCATCAAAGCTTTCTATATTGGCATTTAGAGCCTATTGCTTGGTTTGAAATTATTTTAACTTTTAATATTTTATTTATATTTTTTAAGTTTGAAAATTTGAATATCAACTTTGAAATCAATTTCTCATCAATTGTATCCAAACAAAATATTTCAGTTTAACCAAACTTAAAATATGTATACTTTGTCCAGATTTGGAAGAGGAGACTTCAAATGTAAAATGTTTATATGACAAGAACATTTCCCTACCTACCTCTAGTGATTAGTGGTCTCTCCAGAGGACAGTAAAGTACCACTAATAAAATAATTAGTATTTTGAATATATAACTAATGACAAATCAGAATAAGCAGTGTGACTCTAATTAAAGGCTAGAGAAGCTGATTTGTGATTTAAACTGGGAATTCAGCAAGCTCTTACAAGAACAGTTTGACTATTGTGCCCTTTTTTTAAAGGATGGATGAACAATCTGTGGGTTATGGACATTTGCCTCTACAGCTCTTCTTTATTTATCATTGTCAGATTTACTTGCTTAATAAAAATATAATGGTTGTTCATATAATTCAGATGAAAACGCTTAATTATGATGAAACAGCAATGCCTTTAGGGAAAGTGGTACAAAAAGACAGAGGACTATTTTATATAATACAGTAACAGCTTTCTCACTGTACCTTTCATTTAAGGAAACTAAAGCTACAGCTCCCTGAGGCTAGGATTTCAGTAATTTCTGTCTGATGGGGAAGTGTTCCACAGAACTGCATTTATAGATCAGGTGTTACAGAAGTTTGTTCTTCAAGTAATTGTACTTCAGTCTTTTCTATTGTTCTAGAATACTATTATTTCCTTTTACTATCATTGTTCCGCCAATTAGTGCTTAAGAAATAATCTGTTCCTGGCTCTCTGGATGCTGTCATTTCTGTTTGAGTGGGTGAAAAGAATCTAGGTGAGCAGAATCGCCTCAAAAATTTTCATGTCTGTGCTTCCCTTCCAGAATACAAGTCTGTTTACTTAAAATGCAATGGTCCTTCAACTGTTCTTATTTTCGGGAATCAGTTTAGAAGATCTTCTTGTTGAGCAGGTATTATGCAATGCTTCGAGATAAACCAGCATGCCTTATCTTTTAGGCCTGTAAGATTGACAGCTTGGATCAGGTTTTCTGGGCTAAGAATGGGAAGTTACTTGGGGCTGACTTCAGCTTCTGTGTAGAGACAGCTGGAAAAGACCAGCCGTTATCACTAGACGGGCCCCCACTGATGCCTATGCTTGGCTGCTGCAGAGTTGGCATAAAAGATGTAGCTGAGTTGTGTTGTTTCTCATCCTATATTGTGGGCATCGCTATGTTTGTGAGCTGGCTAGGTAGACGAGTTGGATGTGTAGCATTAGATCACAGAGTCAGCTCTGTGATGATGTTCAGGTACAGCTCGGTTATTTCATAGAATCATTTCCTTCTGCTCTGTGTATATCTCTGCTATGGAACTTTAATATGGTTCAGAAGTAGTTCTCAAATGTCTTGGTGCTTTCAGTATCTCATGCACCGAAGGGATGTAAACTCCTTTGTGTTGTGTCAGTGATGTTTTTACTCCACAATCTCTTAATCTGTTGATCACAGAGAACACCTGATTCCTCTGCTTACTCAGCTCTTTCTGTGAATGAGTGAGAGGTAAGCTTTCATTTGTCTCTCCAAGTAGCTACAGTATAAATTTACACATGTATAGGACCTATTTGGTTAATCCAATAATTGAAGGTAGCATAAAATATGTTTTGCTTAATCAAAGGGATGTCCAGTCTTCTGACTGGCTGTGGTCAGCTATTTATTGAACCCGATGCTGATGTGTTTGAAATCATAAAATGGGCATCATCCAGCAGAGAGAAATTGCGTCTGAGTCACGATAGAAACTTGAGTGAAATGTCCCTAGAATATAACTAAAATACCAGAGCTATTTGGTTTTGTTCTTGTTACAATGCCAAAAAAGGGAGGGTTAAACCCCTCTCTATCGCTCCATTCAATTGCGCTATTTCAATGTAGCATATTCCATTTCAAAACAGAGCTTTGTATATATGTAGGTCTGATTTTATATTCTTTATGAGACAAAATTTTGGAAGATTAAGAGTGTCCTGTCTAGTTTTAAACTTATAATTAGGCTTTAAAATTATTTCTTTTCCCTCTGACATGCTGCAGGGGGCACACAACTCCATATAATCATGTGTCTAAGTGCTTAGTTTAGTGTTTAAATCAACATGCCAAGAGTTTACACCTTCAAAGTTGCAAACTGTAAGAGATCAAGTCTTACATCGTCAAGATAATAACTCTCTGTGCATGTATGTGCTCATCTGTTAATGCACACTAAAATTTTCTCTGCAAAGCAGACAAGCTGCAAAGAAAATAGTCTCATGCTATATATTCAGAGCTGTTTTACACTTTTTGGGACTTGCTGTAGGGAAGATCTCTGTCAGATTAAAACAGTGTTGGAACTCATGAGCCAAAAAGTAATTTCTGGTCTCTGCATGGCCTCTATATAGTCTCAACAGAAAAATTCAACCCAGTGCAATTTGCTTTGCAATTTTCTGAGCAGGAAGTCATGAAGTACTTATAGCATGACTAGATATGAATTAATCTACAACCAAGAATATTTACTTCTACTCTGTAATTTTGATTAAAAGACCAAAGCATTTTTTCTACAAACTGATGCCAGTGCAACAAGAGATGGAATAGATGCCACGTGCATTATTAATCATGAAAATGTTTCTGTTAAATTCAGAGAGTAAAACTACAGAGAGTAGTTATGTGCTTAAAATCATGTGCCTGTTCAAATTTGTTGTTGTTTCAAAGCTTGCATATGTAATACTTACCTTATTTCCCTTTAAATTGCCAAACTGGTAAAAATACCAACTATAACAGTCATCACTATTAAGTTATTCATAGCACTCAGGCATCTGCTCAGACTTCAGACTGCAGAACTTCTTAGCTCATACTAAAATAATAACACTAACAATTACAGCCTCATTGTTCTTTGACAGAAACCCTTTGAAAATCTTGTCAGCCAGAACTTTTCTTATCTCAACAAAAACAATGTACAGGTCCCCTGCTTTTAACCCTGGGATGCTGTAAGAAGAATCTAGTCATGTCCAATTGCAGTATTATTGACGAGTGAAAGCTTTTTTGTGCTTTGTAATGCCTTTAAAAGTAGCACAAACAATATTTGTCCATATAGTATGAACCCTTTCCAACTGATCATTGCCATTATGTCTCTTCAGACTTCTAGAATTTGTTTAATAGAGAATGCAAGGTCATATCTATGTAAATCCAGAGTTCTGTTTGAAGCTGGACACCCAAAATTGAAATAGAGAGGTCTTAATGTCTTTCAAAGTATGGTCTGTGCTCACTTAGGATTCAGTTATAAAATAGAAACGTATCTTCTAAGGAGAAAATTTTAAGCCTTGTAGCACTTGCTAACAGCATGCCGGGGTGTTGCATTAGTATCGACAGAGAAAAGAGAAGCAATCTATAGAGTAATAAAAGACCTCCTTTCCTAGTAGCTGGATTCTCTGTCCCAGCACAGTATCAGCTGGGCCTGATTTTCCTTTCTCTGTGATATCCTTAGTAAATGTTGTCTTACAGTGATTCATCTAAGAATAGACTAAATGACTGAATGGACTTTAGAGTTCACTTTTCTCACTATCAGAGGAGGAAAATAAAGGCATATTCACTGCCACAAGCACCAATTTCCTGCACTTTTAAGTTACACTCCAAGTGAGAAGTAGCTGATACAGCTTGGAACATACTCGTTAGTATCAATGTGACCTGAACATTTCCACGCCCCGTTTGTCCCAACATTCTTTGGCTGCAAACTGTCTTTTAATTTCCGTCTCATTTCTCCCTTCTTACTTGATCTCTTTGTGCTCTGTACTTCTGTTACTTCTTCCTTTTATTCTCTCTTCCACTTTTTTTTTTTACTAAAAACTGGAAAACCTCGCTCTCAGCTTCTTTCAGGCAAATAGAGTTTGTTTTGTACAGTACAATCGCTGCCTTTCAGGATCCTTCTGCAAATCCTCAAGTACCTCTAGCTCTTACTTCCTAGACCACTCCGTAGAATGAGTCCAAGACTTCAGGAGACAGCAGCTGTTCAAGCACAGGAACTATAATGTACTTTAGGATCAACCCTTTTATTTCCAATAGTTCCTCAGTATTCTTCCTTCCCCTCTTGTTCTGCAAGCCAGTGCATGCCATACTTGCCTTCGATTTCAACTACAGCCTGTTTGGATACTGAAGAGCTATAATGGCAGTGATGAGTTAGAAAAAGTTTTTACTATGGTCAGGTCAGTTAAGGCTTATTTGTACACTTGGGCGCTGACAACTATATGGACAAATATTGTTTGTGCTACTTTAAAAAGCATTATGAAGCAAAAAAAAACAACCCAGCTTTCACTCGTCAATAATACTGCAATTGGACATGACTAGATTCTTCTTACAGCATCCCAGGGTTAAAAGCAGGGGACCTGTACATTGTTTTTGTTGAGATAAGAAAAGTTCTGGCTGACAAGATTTTCAAAGGGTTTCTGTCAAAGAACAATGAGGCTGTAATTGTTAGTGTTATTATTTTAGTATGAGCTAAGAAGTTCTGCAGTCTGAAGTCTGAGCAGATGCCCAAGTGCTACATTTGAAAAACGTGCCATTAAACATTTGTAACATTAACGTGGTATTAAACAAGGTAGCATTATGCAATGATTAAACATTGAAAAATTATTTCCATGGAAAAATGTTGATTCTCTAATGTTTGTCTGTATATGCAGCAAAATTGGATGGTGTTATAAATTGAAAAATAAATTTAACATCAATTGTATGAGGTGAGAGTAATTCCTCTAAGGCAAAATACTAATAGAAGAAAGAAACAGCTATTTCATATAGGCTCTGGTCCTACAGACGTTCAAATGGCTATTTAAATATCATCTGATCATCTTTATTGTGTGAAACAATGCAGAAATTCTTCTCGTAGCTTTTGGAGAATTTTTACAGAGACTTTGTCTTCACATTTTTTTAATTTAAGTTTTATAGATGTGTTTTCCCCATGCCCTTCTTAACTGACTTTCTAGGCAGAGGAAATCAAATATATTTGGCCTTGGTAACTAGAAAGACATACATCTATGTAAGTTTGCCTGGTTTGAAGGTATCTATTTTGGCTGTCTTCCTAGCACATGCCTTAATTAAATCATGCACTTTTTATTTTTTTCATTCAGTTCACAATCAAAATATAACAACAGAATTGTAGATGTCAGTGAGATCCCAATCAGGAAATTCTCATTATTCTGAGCCTTCTTCCTACAGGTACATGAACTGACTTCCTATAGTGTCACCAACAATTAATAATTTGAGTTGGGAAAGAAACAATTGCTGATGAGTTTTCTTTCCCAGAAAGGTCAAATTGAATTCAGTTGGAGAAAAAATCTAAATTATTTTGACCATGCCAACTTGCTGTTTTCTACATTTTTAGGATGATGAATATAGATTCCACTGGTCATGATTTCCCATCCCCATATAGTCTCTTTTGGAATGTGAAAAGACAAAGTCCAGCTCTAATTCTCACTAAAGAGGCAACTGACATGCTGGAATTTTTGAAAATCATAATTCATCTTTCTTCTTCAGGATGATTTTCCTTACAAGTTCTGTAACATGAGGTCTTATTTCTTCAACAGAGACAGTAGAGTCCCAGGCCTTTACTACTTTCCCATTGGGGTCCACCAGGTATTTCCAGAAGTTCCAGGTTGGTTCTTCTCCTGTAGAATCTACAGGCAAAAAAAAAAAAGGAAACTTAGAAAAGAAAACCACGTTAGCCAATTCCTAAAATTTGTTCATGTCAATTTGATGATTACTGTCTCTGAGGAAGGAAGAATGTAAAATTAAGAGGGAGTTCAGATTGAATAATAAGATTAATTTTCTGATAGACAGGGAGCTTTAACTAGATAGTGGCCCCCTGGAGACTTATGGAAACAGTGAAGCTTGAGACAGACAGACAGGAGAAAGCATTATAATAGATGTTAAATTGTGGGTGCATGTGTGTGTGTGTCTGTGCTATACAGGTAAATCTGAAACAGTTGAACATTGATAGGAAAATGGAATTTGGCCTAACGATGCAGCTGTACCAGGACTGATTATTTGCTTGCTTATCCAGAATTTTTTCTGCAGAACACCCAGTATCATGTGCTTCAGAAGGTTTCAAGAAATGCTACATGAAGAAATAACAAAGTAAATTGTTCCGGGAGGTTTCCTCCTAATCCTCATCGACTACAGTTTCTCCCTCCACAACCACATACTCATTTTACATAAATCGCATTCTTATCCTTTTACTATTCTGCTACATGACTAAAAAAATTTTCAGGATTTTCAATCAGACTAGGAGCTTTGTCCCACTAATAGCACAAGTACAGATGCTACAGGCAAATTAGCATCTTTTTTCCATTGATTATACATTGGGCAAAATCTCATAAGGAATCAGAAGATATTTCAGAGTATCATCAAGACAGAGCCAGACCTACACTGATCACTATCTTGTCATTATGCTGCATAAATATACTGCCTCCAGCAGCCTCCAGTTGCACATGGACCAAAAGGGAAACAGAAGTTCTGCAAGTTTCGTGTGACATGTCTGCACTAACAACCCCACTGGGCTGAGCGGAAATGGAAGGATGTGAAGAGGATTAAAGGGAAGTTTGGCTAGTGGAAGGATCCATGACAGACACCTGGAAGGAGGTATGCTTGGGGTAGTTAAAAATAATACTAACTACACTCCTTTAAATTCAGTGGTGTGTGGGAGAACACTGTGGTGCTGGAGAGAAGCAGCAGCGGTATGGTCCTTGCAGAATGCAGCTCAGGTGATAGCATGCCATATTGGGCTTTATTATATATCATTGCTGGAAGACACTTCCTTCACATTGGATAAAGACTGACATTTTAGTTTAGCATTTAAATATTATTTAGAGCATTTGCTCAGTGCAAGAAAAGGAGTGCCTTGATGATAGACAATATCCGGCTTCACAGTGTATTTTGTCAGGTGTCTGCTAAGAAGCAGCAAAACTTCTTCAGGTCTCAGTGCCAGCTATACTGCAGATTAGAACTGGGGGAACTCTACAGTATGGCTATCCCAGTCCTTGGCAGGGAATGAAGAAGGGAGTATTCAAGGACATCTCTTAGTGCCTGGTTTCACTTTTTCATTGTTGAAGTAAATTATGTAGGCACTTTGCTTCCACTTATCCTACAGCTCGAGATGAATCTTATAAATCAAACCTGCAGCAGTCACATCACAGGAGAAGCACTTATGAGACTGCAAAGTGGAAAAAGGAAGATCAGGTGTTGTATGCATACAGGAGAATATTTCAAGACCTGTATTCCATGTAGAGGTTTATTAGACTAGCTTTTACAGGGCATTTGTTATCGTAGTGTCTTCATCCCTGAGGATCTTTTTAGAAGGTTAGACAAAGGCATCAGGGGTGACACGGAGAGAAATACTGCCTTGTGCAGGAGGATGGACTGCATGACTTCTGACCTCCTTGAGCCTGACAATTCTGCACTATGATTCTGTGAACACAGTCATAGATATATTTCTTCTGTTGGATGGTATTTTGTGTCAGAGGAATTCTACACTGGGGAGACAACCCTCCAATGTTCCAGATTACTCACCAATTAAGTACTTGAAGGCAGGAATTGCACCAGCTCCGCTGACTGTAATTTTGCTGAACATAGGAAAGGAGGCACCGTAAGTCTTTCGCGCAAAACTCTCGATTTCTTTGTTAGTGTCTGGTTCTTGCTGCCCAAACTGATTGCATGGGAATGCCAGCACATTGAAATGATATGGGCCAAGGTCTCTCTGTAACCGTTGTAAGGCCTTGTAGTGGCTATCTGTATACCCACACTCACTTGCAACGTTGACAACTAGCGACACCTGAAGAACAAGAGAGATTAAAAAAATGTGCTGCACACGTCAGTTTTCCAACAGGTAGGCTGGGATGCAGATTATTTGAAAAAAAATAGAATATCTAGAGAACTGTGACTGAACACTTACGTTTGAAACTACATTGACTTCTGTTCACAATAGGAAGATTTAATATTTCTTTTATGTGTTCCCATTTGGCAACCATGAAAATAATCAATAAACTGCTAAGGAATCTTAACTCTCAGTTTACAGAGAATCTATGTTTTTCCACTCTGCCTTTTGGATAGCTTCTAAGTATATTTAAGAAATAACCATCTAGCTAAGGTATACCAAGTTGCTTGAAAGAAACTTGCAAATTAATGTATTTTTGGTAATTCATATATCTGTAGTGAGGCATCCATTCTGCAGCATCTGTACAGAATTTAGTAATCACACAGAACTGGCTGATCCATTTATCATTGCTAGTGATTCCAGATCATTCTTGACCTGGAAATTAACAGAAGCAATTACAGGATTTTGGGTTGGTCTCTGCAGTACTGAACTGTAAGATTTCACACTATTTCTAGAGTAAGTCTACTTAGTTGTGGCAAAATGGCAGCACATCTTGCATACAGGTTTACTGCCTCAGTTAGACATTCCAAGAAGTGAAGACTGTGCCCACTATCCGTTAAAGAGTTATTCCTGTAGCTGATCATCTTTGTCGTTGTGTGTATTGTGTCATTCGGACATTACCACCAGGCATGTATCTGCCTGCACAGATCCAGCAGAGAGGAAGATGCCAAACGTAGATGAGCACTACAGGAAAACAGAGGCATGTGTAAGGAGAATACATGACAGAACAGATTCTACTGAGAATTTGTTGGGGAAATTGAGTGACCTAACCCCGAGCTGACACATAGTACACATCTTCTCAAGGCCATGAAGAGCTTTCCGTTGGTTTTTGAGATATTTTATCCTCAAATAACTTTTAGAATTTATTTTCAGACTTACAGTTTTTATTATTATTAGAAATTTTCTAAGTGTGAATTGCTATTCAGTCTACATAAAGTCAATTCTGATGCTTTCTTGAGACTGGATTGAAGCTGAGTGTCATAGATTTTTAGATACAATATGATTTTATTAATAAAAATAACATTATGCACTTTACAGTGAACATATAACCACATTCTATTTCTTTTTTCAGAACAATTTGTAAGAGTCACAAGGCAATATAAATATTATAATAATAAAAATGTTTCTACCCACCTGGTTTAAAATCAGACATAGTACAGAAAAAGCATTATGATTTGGGAACCGAAATTCTAGCTGGTCTACACTGCATCCAGTGGCTTTCTATGGATTATACATCAGCCTAGAAGCTGGTCCTTCATTTTCAAATTGCAAAAAAATTTTTAATTCAATCAAAGTAGCCAACGCATTCCCCAGTGTTAGTAACAACATGAGTAGCTATTTACATTGGTTCTTTCTACAAGAGTTTGGAAGTTTCACAGAAGCTGGCATGTTGTTTTCATTATTGTCAGTGTGAGACAGCAGTGTTGAAGGGTTCAGTGCCGCAAGAGGAAAGCCTGAACCTTGTACACATGAACTGAGCTGATCAAATTACACAGCAAGTAGTTGTAAAACAAAAGGAAAGTAAAAACTTCTGACTTCAGGTCTGAGACTCTTGTGCCTGTGGCCATTGGCTTTGCTCAATTTAAAGTTTGGTTCTTATGTTACTATTGTTCCATATTCCTATGTGTATGTTTTTATACAAAATATAAAATTATATAGGAAATATTAATAGAGTGCATCAAATAAATTATGATAGATGAAAAATAAATTACTACATGTGTATAGTGTTTTTAAGGCTAGAAAACAAATGGGCATATAAAAGTCCATAATCAGGCCACGATATAGGATCGTAAGATGAAATCCCTAGAAGGGGCTGGAATGAGTAAAGAAAAAGATAAGGTGATATTGGTGTTTATTATTTCTTACATTAAACATTAACGCTTATTTTGTGTATTTTGTACCTTGTATAGGTATGTGGCTATATTTAAAGTGGTTTCGGAGCAGCACCGTTTTCCCTGGAAGACAGGTAATTCTATAAAGCAGAAGTTGATGTAATCTTTGTGGTGTAGTGTGTCAACAGAATACAATCTAAGCAATCCCTGTACACTTGCATATGAAATATGATCTGGAGCCATCTAGCAAACTTCCAAAGCATCACATTCATTCAGACTACATTTACAAGCTTTACCTGAAATTTTCATTTCAGTCTCCTAAAACATCTAGAGATATGGCATATATTTATTTTTTTTCAGAGAGGAGGTAATAATTTTGTGATGCATTCCTGTTGCAGACTGTCAGCATTTCAAATAGAACTTATGTATTCGACATAAAAAATAACTATTGGCAGTTCTGTTCTTTTTAAATAATCTGTATTTACCAAGAATAGTAACAACTATAGTTTAGTAGGACTGAAGTAAAGCTATGTTGTAACGCTAAGAACTGAAGTCACATGTAGTTCTTTCATATAAAATTTTAGAGTGTTTTTCAAATACAGTTTAAGCCTCAGCATTCTCGTGATGCATAAGTATTCAGACACCTTACAGTAATCATATCTATTGGTACTTTTTCCCAAATACAATGGTAATATATGAATTTATCACCGGAAATTCGGCGGAAATAAGATTGTGTAGGTATTATGTTCATATTACAATAGATATGAAAGATTACTTACCAATGAAAACAATCAAGCTTTTACAACTTTTAGTTGATTTTGAAGTTAGAAGGGCTTGAAACAATTCACTCAAACAACAATTTTAATTTACAGCTGTTTAAACCCAGTGATTACTCAGCATGGTGGTGACAGGCATGAGAGCTCACACTGCAAATGGTGCAAACTTCCAAATGTTCTACCACAAAATAGGAGGAAACTACATGCAGCATTTCTTAGAATGGCAGACATCTAATGCTTCTCTTTTTTCTTTAATAAATGCATTCTGGCAGGGGGGTTGGACTAGATGATCTCCAGAGGTCCCTTCCAACCCTTCCTACCATTCTGTGATTCTGTGATTCTATTACTGAACTCCATAATTTAATAGTGCAAACCTTCTAAAACTGTAACTAACACATATAATAAAAAACTGTCAGGATTTATTAGTATTTCATAAGGACTAAAAGAGGATAAATTTAGATTAGATATAAGGAAGAATTTTTTTACGCTGAGGGTGGTGAAACACTGGCACAAGTTGCCCAGAGAGGTGGCAGACGTCCCATCCCTAGAAATGTTCCAGGTCAGGTCGGACGGGGCTCTGAGGAACCTGATCTAGTTGGAGATATCCCTGCTTATTGCAGGGGGGTTGGACTGGATGGCCTTGAAAGGTCCCTTTCAACCCAAACTATTCTATGATTCTGAGTCTACGAGTCTATGAAATGGGGTGATTTTTTTTCTATATTTTATTTTTAATAAGTAACAGTCACTCTTTTTGTTCTTATGAAAAGGCTGTACTTCGACCTCTTGCAACAATTAATTATTTAAATTAAGTTTAATATGCCTCTTGACTGTGTTTAGGCTCTGAGAGTGCAAGTCAAGTACACCACCTAGTGTGCAGCGCAAACAATTCATCCTGAACCTTACAAAAATTATTTAAGCTGAATTCTGTATTAGCTGTTGTCTGACCTCTTAGTATTATCCTTTCCTTCCCTTTGCTTAGAAAACCCATGCATTCTAGTAATGAACTCATTTACTTAACCTTGAAAAAATATTTCTTGGTTTACTTAATGTTTACACCAGTGTACCTCCTTGAGGAAAAGATCCCTGGAGAGATTTATGAATCTGCTATCAGCTTCAAGTTAAGCCTTTGTGGATCTGTTAGCAGAGACAGTAGATTCTTAGGATTTTAGACCAGGAGATACTTAACTGGCTCCATGTAACTGATGGAAGAAGCAGCCACGAGTGCCAGATTACATCGATTCACAAAGCTTTTACCTTCATGGAAAAAAATAGCAATACTTTGTACAGTAATTAAGTAGCTATACCCTGTATTTATACACATTCAGTAGTACTACATTCTCGGATTGCAGAGAGCTGTGATGCAAAGTGCCTAACATTACTTTCAATCGTAAAATTATACTTTACATTGTTATAGCAAGTAATGCTTTAACATTATTATAGTACCTTTGGTTCAAGATTTCCAAAGCACTGCACTAACACTGGTTTATTACACGTCAGCACACTGCACTTAGCTGTGTGGCAGGCAGGCAGGCAGGTAGGCAGGCAGGTACTATTTTATCTAGGTAGGTATAAACACAGCAGGGAACAGTTGAGGCTTAGGAGTTCTGGCTCCCAAATAGATACTATTTTGGTAAGAATACTGCCTCTTACAGCATATCTGATAGAGATCATAAAATACAATGTAAGCTTTCCTGAATTAAATAGGTAGACAGATTAGATAGAAAACTAATCTTATTTGGATCCTGTTGATTCTTTTCCAGCCAAGCATCACTGCCCTTCATTTTTAACGGGTCAACATCAGTATGGCAGCCTGAAAGAAAGATAGGATGGCCTTCTTGTGCAACACAGTAAAACAGACAACCTTTTGATCTATTTCACTTGTGGTAGTCTTTTTTTCAGTCGTAATAGTCCTCCCTTTCTCTGCTTTCAGGTAGATGTAATATCACACCTGATTTCATAGCATGTGTGCCAAATTTTTTGCCCTCTGGCTACATGATTTCTTATGACCCCATAAAAAAGGAGTACTCTCACATATTTTTGGTGTTTTTATTAAAGTGGAGGATAGGTTATGCTTGTGCACGTTTATTTCAGAAAAAAATCTGTTCCTTAATTTTTTCCATTTTTGTTATTTCAGAATTATTAGTACATTTCTTGTTTACTATATAATGAAGGGTACTTCTGATTTGTATCAAGATGCACTTGAATGGAAAATGAAAGGCTATCAATCAGCCTTACTTTTTTCTTACCAAGAAAAATTATCTCAATGATCTGAATACACAATAAATTATATTAATAATAGTTGCTGAAGAAAGATTCTGCAAGTCATGAATTGCACTGATTGTTTCTACTTAGCATGGCTCTTGTGGTTTCAGAATTAACAGACTTTTTTTTTTATACTCCGGAAGCATTTGGATTTTTTTCAATTCACAGTTAGTTTCTTGACTACAAATTAAGTAGTTATTTAACTAAATTAGCTGAGTGACTGAATTGAAGAAAATGTTTCTCTACATCTGCCAGAAAGCTTACGGCTGTTAAGAGCCTGTTTAGCAATTAGTAGACTATTGTTCCAGGGGCTAACTAGTGACTCACTTCCTTTAAAACACCAGCAGCACATATGTAGTACTTATACATTATTTGCTTTCTTTTAATAGCTTTAAAATATGATAAACCTACATCTTAACATTACTTATCTAACTGCAAATTTAAGCTGGTTTATTTTAAGAAATAAATGGGAGTTTTAATTAACCTTTGTCTACCTTGAGTTCTGACAACATACTAACAGAAAGGGATGTGTTTTGATATAATTTTCTTTAAAATTGTGCACGTGCGTTCTCAAACAGCAGCTAGCCTGAACATTAATAGGCTCTCTGAATGCAAATCTTTTTGTTCCATACAGAAGCTGGTCATCGCTTCCTGGGAATAAACAATTCCAAATGGCCTAGCAGAGACCAAGGAGTACTGTTCACCGATGATGTTACCTTTTCCAAGGTATGGCTCCAGAGCTCTCCCTTATGAAACCTGTCACGCCTCGAGGACGGCCTGGTATCATAGCACCAATGGAGATACAGACACATACCCCTAAATTGGTCATGAGATACCAGGGCAGGCTCTGCAGCTTGTTCCGGAGAGGATGAACACCCTCAGCTCTCTGCAGGGTGGCTGTAAGGAATTCCTCTGAGTTCCCTTTACTCCTTTCCATGTGGATTCTGGCCCTGAGGTACAGAAGCTACAAGTGGTATTTACTTATTCAGTCAGATTTGCAGATGACCTGCAGGCAAAACATGCCCCAGTAACAGGATTTATTGACAGAGCCTTTGGAAGTAATGCCTAAAAAAAAGCAAATATTGCTTAACATTAAATAGGTTTCATGGTTTTTCCAATACAGATATTTGAGTGTGCATTGGACCAGTTCTGCTCTATCTGAATTGTGAATGGGGAGGAGAGGAGGACTTTGACCAGGTAAGATTCAGACCTCTCATTTGGTCCAAATCCACCAGTATCCCGTTCTACCGAGCTCAGGAAAACGTGCATCTCCTCCTGTTGGCATTCTTTGTCTTCCTGCCAACATTTTAGTGACCTACTACTGTGGACCAGTGAGCTCAGACACTTCAGTGAAGTACCTGAGGAGGGGGAAAAGAAAGGTGGACATAGAAAGCTGGAGACCAAGGGTGAAAGCAAGAAGGGCTGCCTGCCTTCCTGGGCAGCATCCAAGCTGTTGGACTGCCTGGCTGTATCACGGAAGATGGGTCACTTGAGTGCTAAGGGTGGCAGCTGTGGGTTTTATGTTGATTTTAGCTTCTGTAGCTTGTCAGTGTGGCTATGAGAGCTTCTAGTATTATGCACCCCGTCTGCTAACTTCCCTTTTCACTCTTGCACAGCTACTGACCATCTTTCCTAGATGATCAAACCCCTAAAAAAAATAATCTGGTTACATTCAAGGATATTGTTCTTAAAATGGGAAGGAAAGCTCTGCTTAGAACTCCTTTATATATAAATGAAATTTAAAAGACATCATAAAGGTGTAAGTGCATCTACGTGCCGTTCTTCATACTGCTCTGTCACACTAAAAAGTGACAAGGAATAGCATAATGTTGCTACAATTTCACTATACACTGATATTAAAATAATTACTTTATCGTTGTCTTGCTTTTTTACTAATTATGGTGAAATCTGTTAACTCCATTAGAAACTGATTAAATCTTTTTTTTTTAACAGAACATTAAAACGGAATGAGATTTAAGCAAAAAATAATTTACTAAAAGCCATGCAGTTAAAAAATCATGCAGAAATATGCTCCAAAAGTAAGTTATACAAAGGCACAAACTTCCTGAGCTTCAAATTTGTTCGTCCTGCTGAAGGGAAGGCAGGGAAGAGGCAGGGAAGAGGGAACATTGCCTGCCTGCCACGTCTGCAGGCAGCAGGAGAGGACGCGGACACACGCAGAGGTTGGGGCTGGAGAGGCTGCTCCTGAGCCCCGCGGAGCGGTATCAAAGGCAGCGCGCAGGCAACGCTCCAGATCAGTTAAAGAAGAGCCGTAAACCCAAATATCTCTCCACATGCGGCCACCGACTTAATGTTCAACCTCGCCGCCCGGCTCGGTTTCTGCAGGCATGCAAGGACCGGCTGGTTACGAGCCAGGGCGAGCTGCCCACCCCGCGCAGACTTACCGAGCCCCTGTATTTCTCCAGAGAGACTAGTTTGCCCCTGATGTTTACAACTTTGAAAGTGTAAAAATCAGGCTCTTTCTGCTGCGTAGCGGAAAAGGCTAAGAGCAGGAGCGCTGCAATTGCGAGGAGCATGGCTAGAGGGATGAGGAGAACTTTTGGGAAGGCAGAGGAAGGCGGGCGCTCCACACTGCCCTCAGGATCCAGCATGCTGCACGGCCGCGCCGCGGGGACACCCGCCGCCATCGGGAAGGGCTGCCGCAAAGAAAGGGACTGCTGCAAAGCCAGCTTTTGCAACAGTCCGGCCTCTGCAGAGGGCCAGGGGCTGTGTCCATAGCAGGCATCGGGAGGGTGGATTGAGGGAGGGTTCAAATACTCCAGCACTGAGTGTTTTACGGTGGTGGAGGTGTATTAATTTAGGCCGGGTTTGGGTACAAGACACGTAAAAGTGCTAGTTGGCTCAAGAATAGTAATACTGGGTGTGTCTCTGGGATACCAGATTCAGAGATGCGCTTTAACCATGTGCTAGGAAAATAAGGGATAGAGTTATTGTGATTTTTGATGGATTTGCAAGTTGCTTTTTAAAGTACACTAACTATAGCATCCAGTAACTATGGTGTAATGTCAAAGGATAGCAGTGGCTTGGTTGCTAGTGGTTACTGATGCAAGTGCTCTGAACAAGAGTCACGGCATACACTCAGCAAAATTACCAACATGTCGTGCACTGTATCATGTGAAATGGAGCACCGTTAGCCAGGCCTTCATGAAATTATTCTCTGCATGCACCTGGTTGGCGAGAAGTGACAGAGCAGGCCACTGGGCTTGACAGTGTGATCTGTGAGAAACCACATTACCAAAGGGTTTTTAAACAAGAAAGAGGCATTAAGCATCAGGAACTGAATGTGGTACCAAAGCTTTCAGATAAACAGAGCCAAACCACTGCTTCAGTGCACTGATGCCATTCTTGGATTGTCTGCAAGAAAAAATAGCTATTTGTACCATTCGCTGGTACGCCTGCTGGAAGAAAAGGATTTGGATATATTAAGTAACAACAATAGAAAGCATTTGATGGTCATTGATTCCTTCTTGGACCGAGAAACTGGTCCTCCATGCCTATGATTTTGATAATTCTTGGCAAAGAAAAGCAAAATGTAGTGATTTACAGAAAACAATTAAGTAGCACATCCCAGGCGTATTGGAAATCTATCTTCTGAAGAGCAAATTACATTTTGTAATCTCACTTTGTTATTTGTTTTTTTTTAAACTGAGTTTTGGTAGATCTTTGACATCTTGATTAAATTTGGTTAGGTAATAGAAGCATAAGTGGCATTGCTGTAAGTGAAGAAGCCATATATAACTAGTTGAAAAATTTTCATGCTTTTATGTATTTCAGCTTAAGTAGACATCCAGCATCAAGAAATAATGCAACATGCTACAAAAATACATAGATGGAAAAATCTACCTTGCTGTTGATGGGGAAGATACGCTGTGTTAAAAATCTGAAGTTCTCCACAGGTGCTATCTTTCTGTATACTTTCCTGGCTGTAGTATTGACCAAGAACCTTTCCTTTAGATGACAGTCAAGTATGATTTCCTCATTTTATAAATAAATTATCTAAGAAGCTTTAGAGTTTCTTCAGACACAGCTAGAGACAGAGAAGAGAGCTTTAATATAGTATAATAGGGCTTTAATATAGTATTTACATTTAAAGAAATTTTTAAAACCTACTAAATCCTAAAAATAATTTAAAATCATTCCAACAATGAAAACAATTCATTATAAGCATTTTTTTGGCCATAAATTTAAAAATAAATCTTTTTTTTTGAGGCATAATTTTATAGCAGTTTGGGTATGGGACTAAAAATGAGGCATCATACTGGAACATGAGACGAGCAAGGTTTTGTTCTGGAAAGGGACTTTATAAACTACAGCTTTATGATTATCATCTCTGATTTCTAGATAAAATTTAGCGGCTTTCAAAATTATATTTTCTCCTACAAACTGGGCCCATAATCTGAAAATTTTTGATCACTGGCACTGAGTTGGGAACTCTTTATATAATGGCCAGCTGGCAGTAGAATTCAGCTTCCTCTTTTACTGCCATGTTTCTATATTGCTCCCTGCAATAAAACATTCTTTAACATCGGCAAAGAAGGGAGAGTTGTTCCTGAATACACAGAGGGAGAGACTATGTCAAAGACTGTTGGCTTTATAGCGATGCAAGTTTTCAGAGCCAAACTGCATGAACATTTCATATTAAAGTCTATCCAACTATTTGAAATAAATCTGATATATTCTAATAAATTTCAGCTTGCAGGAAAAATGCCAGTTAGGTTTGCAAACTGGTGTGTGTTTGCTCACTAGCATGTCTAAATGTTGATCTAGGAGGATTGTATCCAGTAGCAAGTATAATTTAGTTACTTTTGCAAATTTCTCTTTGGCCTACTAAGCCTAATAAAAATCTTTGTCAAATAGGACTGGATTGAAACCACTGCCGAGCTCACAGCTGTCCCCAAAGAGCACTGCCGCACTGCAATTTCTGTCACTGCTGACCTGGACTGGATCGGCCCACCTTCCTAAAGGTGAAAGCTCTGCACTACACCCCATTAGCAACACCCTGAGCTACCCAGTCCTCATTTCACAAAACGACAACTTCAAGGGAACCGCAAAAATGCAGTTAGCTCTAAGGATCGCACTGACTTCACAATACATTCAGAAGTACATCTTGACAGTATTTATAGAATCCAGTATTACAGATTTTGCAACTTTTGTTTACCTGCATAGACTCTTTGAGGTAATGTTTCCAGCACTACTATTCACATTAGTGTTAATACTTTCCTTTGAACCCTTTTAGTAGTTCAACATTAATCTTTTAGGCGTCTTGTTTTTCTGGAAAGGCCTCCTTAGGCTGGGCTAGGAAGTGCCAACATGACATTTCACTGCCAAGAAGTGTACTGGATCACAGAGAGATTTGCCTTACACAACCACTTGCCAGTTTCTTTAGGTCACCCTGCAGCATTGCCAAGAGCCAAGCAGCCCAGCTCTTCTCCCCCGAGGCCTGCGGAACTGCCAGCAGACATGCCGGCCAAGACGCTCTCCCTAGCTGCTGCCGGGGCCAGCTTTGTAGCCAAGGTCAGGGAGCTAGGAGCCTTTTCCTCCCCAGCGCCCCTGTTTACCATCAGGGTGGGGGGCACACCTGGCTTTCTCCACAAAATGGAGCAAAGGGGGGGAAAGCCCTGAGGAAAAGGGGAACAAGGCCCAGGCTGCAGCATTGGGCAGGCCCTAACCCTGCTCCACAAGGCCTGGGGCTTAGCGTACATGGAGAGAAGCCTGGGGTGAAAAAGGGGGGAAAAAGGGGGAAAAACTGGGGTGCCTGTGAGGGGATGAAGGAAAAAACGGAGCCGCTTATTCCCACATCCCCACTTCGTGCTGTGGCGCTCGGGGAGGGAGGCCCTGGACGCCGGGGCAGATGGGAAGGGGGAGCATCCCCCCGGCGAGGGGGGCGTTCTGAGGCGCGGGGGGGGGCTCGCCCGGCAGCCAGGCCCGATGCGGGCCGGGCCGGGCACAGCCTGCCGCCCGCCGCCGCCCGGCAGCGCCGCCCGCCCTCGAGGCTCTCCCTCCTTCCCTCCCGCCCTCGCCCCACAATGCATCGCGCGGCGCGGCTGACATGGCGGCCGGGCCGGACTGAGCCGCTGGCGTCGGGGCCTCCAGCAGCTGGAGCCGGGCATGGCGGGGGCGCAGCCCCGGCACCCCTAGCGCCACAGCCAGGTACCGGGCTCTAGGGGCCGGGGGGTGCCCCGCCCGGCTTCGCGGGCCTCCCCTGAGGGGTGGGGGTGGCTGGGCGCGCTCTGCCCTCTCCCCCCGAGCGGGGCGGGGGGAGGCGGGCTTGGGGGGGGCCTGTCCGCGCCGGCGCCCCCCGCCTCAGCCCGCGGCGGCCCAGCTCCGCCCTGCCCCGGCCCTGCTGTCCGCGCCCCGCCTCGACGGCCTACGGCGGCCTCCCGACCCGACGCCCGGGCAGGCTGGCGGTGACGGGGCTGCCCCGCGCACCCGGCCGGGGGCGCTGGTCATGGCCCCGGCGGGGTGGCGGGGGAGCGGCCCCAAGGTCAGCGCGGAACCGGGGCCGGCCCCACGGCCGCATCTGGGCGGGCGGCCGGTTCCGAAGGCAGCGCCTGGCGGGGTCTGCCGGGCTGGAGCGGGGTGCGTGCGGCTTGTTATTCTCACGCCCAGTAGAATTAAATATTGGGGGGGGAGGCCATTGCAGTTGGTGAGGCCCCTGGGGAGATGGCCCCCTCTTCCCGGCCGTCCTCAGCCGTGTCGTGTCGTGTCGTGTCCCCCCCCCCCCCCCCGCCGTTTCTTGCCAAAGCGAGAGGTTCTCCTTTCTGTGGGGTGTGATGTGCCTGAAATGGCACAGAGGCATCCCTTCGGCCCTGTGTTTGTGCTCTTTTGTTGGCTTATCTTGTACACAAATACAGCTGAACGACTTTCCTGCTTTTGCAATATGTTGCAATTTGCCAGTTGGCTGAATGTGTCATATTACCTGAGGCCTTCTTGCTTTTAAGGTTGTTTCTGGGTATATGAAAGGAGGACAAGCTGGTAACGTGCAGAGAAGCAATATAATCAGGTTTAGGCTAAGGTAGGGATTAGTACATTAAAATAATAGTTGTATCTAAGTATGGATCTAATAATTTTTTTTTTTTATATTCATGTCACCTCCACATCACTTGGCTTCCTGAGCACTGTGCCCTGGATTCCAGAGTCATTGCATTTGCTTGAAAATAGAGGATACGCGTTGTTTCTGTTTTTGTTTGACTTGTGTTCCCAGTTTCAGTAGGTGCTGTTTGGATAGTCTGACTGCAGATAGTTATGACATAATTATTTCCGTGACAAGAAAATTAAATGAGCCATGGAAGTATGACTTAATTACAGTATCTGGCAGAAGACGCTATGCTAGGAGTCAGAGGTGTCCTTTACAAACATCAGTTTTGGCAGTGGGCTTTTCTAATCATGTTTCTACTTAACTTTACTGAAAATAGCTTAATAAAATTAATTTTGGGATGAAATTACCATTTCCTAGAACATACATATTGGGATATGTTCCCAGAAGATATGTACAGAGGTATCAGAAAGTTCCTTCTGTGTTCTGTTTTTGCACAGAAGACAGCTGGGACTTTTCTCTCATAGCTCAACTAGCAGAGGAAAAGAAACTACTGGATGCCACGGGACACCTGCACAGTGCGGAGCATTTACTTTGTTCTTCCTCTGAAGGGAATTGCTGCTACAGGGAGAAAGAAAAAGGGGAGCAGGATTTCCCTCTGTCCTATTTGAAAGCAAGGTATCTCTGGGGAGGTCCTCTTAAATGTCTTGTGGATCAGCTTGTGAGAGTAATGGGTTAGGATTGTGTATTTGTACTGATACCATAAGGCAGTTCAAAATTTTGCCCTGCTGAGAGTATATCTTGGTTTTTAGTCATAATGCTTGCTTTTGAAATTTTAGAAAGCATTTCTACTAAATTAACTTTTTTTTGGTACCTATCTTAATGAAATAATGTAATACTGGTACTGACCTGTACTGAGAACTCATAGAAAGAAGGATACTGCAGTTTGCTTGGTGGATTAATTTGCAGAATGGAAACAATCCAAGGGAAGTCAACATTTCTTATTCTTTTCCCACATTCAGACTATATTGTATATTGTTTGATTAATTGCACATAAATGATAGATGAGTAACTCTTTTAACTTAGAAATACTAAAAACTTATTACCTAAATTTAGTAACAATGTGTATGAATCTAATTTTTAATTTTTATTTTTTTTTTTTGCTAGAGATGCGTGCATGCATGCATGTATATGTACTCATACTGTATCCTTGGTTCATAATTTTAGTTCTAATGTTTTAGCAAGTCTTTGGAAGAAACACTATTTTTTCAAGATGTTCTTAGATTTTATTTTTTATTTCTGTTGATGTATGAAATAATATTTCCAGCAAGAAGTAGCTTTCAGATTTCAGTTTTTGGTGTCAGCAAAGTTTGACTTGGGAGTCTGAAATCAGTTTTGTGTTACAAACTGTTGTGACTCAGTCTCTGTGCCAACTACATGGATGTATTCCTGACACCGCTTCTGAAGTAGTGGTTTTCAGCATATATCTTTCAGTAGTGAAAGTGCTGGATCCTGGTAAAGCAGGCGTAAGGATACTGGTAGAAGATCCATTTGCTTTAGCTGTAGTTTGGGAACTAGTTTGTGGCTGGTATGAAGTACTTCAAAGGCTGTTCCTGCCTCAAGGATTAGAGTTTGGGTGAAGGGATCACTATTGCTTACAGACAAAGATCCAGCTAAGCTTCTATACCACAAATACATGCTGCTGTATTTTTATTTAGCATAAGTGCCAAGTATCAATGGAGGTTTAAGAATAAGATGGATTAATTGAGTTTAAATGCATAGCTGCCATTTAAGCCAGTTTCATTATCAGTTCAGGCCTCTGGAAGCTAGTTTAGTGTCTGAAAGGCTTTAAAACCTATGCAGTGCTGTACTGTGTTTTTCCAGCCTCATCACCTGTATTGGTGTACAAGTGTTGTGTGCGTTCTTTTTTAATGGTAGAGCTACCTTGGGTTGGTTTCCTGATCTGATTACAGCATGTATCGTACAGCATACAGCGACATTTGAGGCAGGTAGTACCCCTCTTCTGGCTTCCGTGCTTGCTTACGTCGATTGTGAAATGTTTAAAGGACTATTACAGTAAAACCTAGGATGAGACCCAAAACATACTAAAGCATTAGAAATCTGTATATGAAATACAGAGGTAAAGGAAGCCATTGTAAGTTACACAGCTGGTGTGACTGAGAGTGATGGCTTTCCCAAGTTTGGAACAGGCATCATCAGCAGTAGTAGATTCAGAGTGGTAGTTCTTGGCATTTGGTTACGTGCCTCTTTCTTACCTTCTCAGTGAGTCATACCATGTTGTAGAAAAGACAGCGGGCGTCAATGCAAAGAGAGAATAATCTGTAACAAGCACATCTTGTATGGCTCTCTTATCCAGCATATTCTGCTCATTTCATAATTTAATTGTAAGATATTTGCACCTACGTATGTTACTAAGTTCTGTATCACGCAGATCAAGCTTTCCTTTTACTTCAGTTACTCAGCGGTGCTTTTGTAATTCAGATGTAATCCTGTTACAGTTATATACATATATATATATGTATACGCATACACACTTGTTTATCTAATGATCAACTGTCGTAGAAGTTTTCAATCCTCCGCATTGTAAATACAACATTAGAGCTTCCTACTGAGTTACGTACCTTCGCTAAGTGCTAGTTCTGTTGCATCCCTGTTTTGTGTGTTAAATTTTGCGTGCACTGCACTGGCTTCCTTCTAGTTAGATTTTGGTAGTATTATACTTACTAGTCTAAATTCTATAGCCTGTAGAAACAGGAGGATCTGAAACACTGTATAGCACTTCTGTTTGTTACTAAGAATACCTATGGGTTTATTGCTGGTAGAGCCTGAGGCGCTTTAGTGGCCAGTAATCTCGAGTAGTTTTAGTTTTAAGTAGTTTGGAAAAACATCAAGGATTGATTAATAGCTTGTACAAAGTTGTGTCTAGTTCATCATAAACCAAACATAAATGTGTGATAACGTTTTTAAACTATTGCCATAGAGCATGGGAGAAGCTTGAATGATTTGTAGAAGTTCTCAGACACAAAAATGGATGTAAGGCTGTAAACAGTCCAGAAAAGAGAGACACATGCACACCCCCCAGCGCTTTAGGGCTCTCTGTAGACATTACTTGTGCTGCAATCTGAGCAGAGTGCAGAAGACAACCTTTCCTTTTGTTCCTGTCTATGGCTGTAATCTTTGCTGAATTTCATTTTATTTTTGTTGAGGAAGTTCAGCTGGGCTATATCGGTAATCAGCTGGGGGAGGAATGAGGTTAATCACCCCACTTACTGTTGGAAGGCTGGCTGGGGAGAATTGAGCTTATGGAACAGTCAGAATGGGACTGATAAAAGCAGGTCTCAGATAAAATACAGGTCTCTATCTCAAAGGAGGGAGTGCTTTATAGAAACAGGGTGATAACAATTATGTTTGTAGTACTTTCGCTGTTTATATTTAATCTAGTACTCCCTGGGGAAACGAAACTTACGAGACTGTTCTCTTTCCCTTTAGTTGTTCTTCTACACGCTTGTCTTTTGGACATTTCAGCCAGTCGGGACCAGATTTTAGAACATATTTGAAGTAATGGCAAAAGATTGTTGAGTTTCTGTATGTTTTCTGGAAAAAACATGCCTCGATAGAGGAGGGGTCTCTGCTGAGGGCAAAGCAGGAGGAAGTTACGTTTCCTCTTGGGAAGTAGCTCAGAACCAGTCAGCGTGTATGTACCTTCAGCTACAGCACGTCTCCTCTGCTTGCCCAATGGGCTGTGATCAAGAATGTGACAGAGGAGCACAAAATTAACGTATAGGAAACCAGGTATATTCAGTTCTGCTGTTTATTAAAAAAGAAATGCTTTGCGAAAGAGCAACTCAGAATGCAAGAGCTCTCAGTTTAACTTGGCCTTCATCTTGGAAGAGGCCCTGTTATGGCAAAGTCTGACCCAAAATGCCTGCTTTTGAAGGAATTAAATACAGTTGAACAACTTGAGAGGAAGGAGTGGAAGGGCAAATGCGTAGAAATATCTTCTTGGAAGTGGCTTGTTATTTTCCTGTTTGGAAGTAAGTGTTACCCTGAGTTTTTTGCAATTCAAATGCAGAATTTTCTAATGCTAGTCTGAGAGGAGGAGGAAGCAAAAGAAACTGGCAGAAAAGAAAGTGAAACTTGTTCCTTCCATTCGTGAGCCTAAAATTATTTCTACAGTAGTGAAATAGAAGCTGATTTTAAACATTTTTAATTTGATGATTGTAGGTATGTATAGGCTTAATGGTTTTCTAGAGTTTGAGATCAGATAGTATCTTGTCTGATCTTAAGCAGATGTACTTCAGCCATATAATTTTTCTACAAAGTGCCAGGAATTGAACTAGGTCTCAGAGGGGTAAGTGGCACTGTACATTCAGGAAGCAGGGGAAACCAAGTCCCCTGTAACACCAGGATATTGAATAAATGAAAAATGCTGAAATGATTTAAACAAGTGAATCACACCCCAGCTTGCAGACGCAGGTGAAAAACTCTGGTTTTGTTGCCAGCCGCCTGGAAGAAAATTCTTCTTTGATTCCAGGTCTGGCAATTTGGTATGAGCCTGAGCTTGTGAATAAGACATGTCATCCAGGTTTCTAGAAAGATGCCACCTCAGCACTGATTCACACCACTTTTGTGTTTTGTTTCTAAACATGTTGTTCTTCTCGAAGGCACTCCTTTCTCTCCTCCTATTTCCCTCTCTGCCTTCTCTCACATGTACATGGTCAGTATCTGCCGGAGGAGGAAGGATCTTTTTCAGACTGTCTCGGCTTTAGTCGTGGTCTCTTCTTTTGTTTTACATCTTAAATTTCATTGGTTGGTTTACTTTGCAGTTCTTTGTGAGGTGGCTAGCTTGGTTACTATTGAGTATTGTACAGCAGTTTAGATTATTTTTTGTTTGCTAAATCATTTCATTCTTAAAGAGCAAAAGCAAAGAAAGAAAAAAGAAAAAAAATCCCGAAGTACAACAACATTATTATTACACTTGCATTTCAAATTCTGAATTTCATTGCGGAAATCTTAGCTTTTTTTTGTACAAAATATTCTTGTCTGAGGACATTTCATGACCTATCTTTATTCATATTTCTCAGGAATAAAGAATATATCTGTTCTTTAACCTTAACTACTTGCATTATTACACTCACTTTCTTAATATGTAACATTATCACAGTACTCAATTTATTAGCTGGGTTATAAAGATAGTTTTTATTAGCAGTGTCCTTAGTTTTTTCCCCCCATCTCATTTGTACATTTGATTATAGCTTATGTATTCTCTTTGAATATATAACTGTGTATTTTATTAAATGGATAACATCAAATCATTTGAGCTGTTGTGGATTATTTTTTTTTTTTTTAAACCTTCTTGCAAAATGTGAATCTAACAATTTGATGCTTACACAAAGCAGAGCAAAATGAAGCCCCACTTTTCCTCCAATGCCAGAGTTTCATGGTAGCTTTAAGCTGGAAGCGGTGCCGAGAGAAGTTGTCCCCACCCTACTAGTTGTTTTTTATTACCAGCTCCTGCTCCTCCTCCTCCCTTGTGCCAGCTTTATGTTAAGCTGGATTGGTTTACTGGTTTTGTTCACTGCAGAACTGCCCAAGGGAGGGAGCAGCCCGAGGAGTGGGAGTAAGTAGCCGGGGTTGGAGAAAGGGTGTTATTGCTCCTGTCGGAGTTGATCCTGACCTATGCCGCTTTTCAGTGAGCGTGGAAGTGTGGCCTCGGTGTGTTCCAGTCCTGAGTTGAAGGGTGGTGTGGATGTCAGAAACAAACTGGAAATGAAAGCGGAACTGATGTGTGTGGGGTTTTTTTGTTGCTTTGTATTTTTTTTTTTACCCCTTTTCAGGTTGAGCAACTAAAACATAAGGAATAGTTTAGAATTTGAAAAATCCTACTGTCCTTTCTCTTCTGGTTACATAAAAAGACTTCTCAGTAGAGTACAGTTTAAAGATAGCAACTTCTTCTATGTAGCTAAAACATCTCACCAGTCTATGGAGCAGAGCTTTATATTGGTGGTCAGAGACTAGAATAATTTAGCCAACCTGTGGGGACCCTGGGCCCTTCTTATCACACTGAGGCTTGAGCAATGCTGGTATAGGCGGGCAGTAGTTCCTGCTGCCGGGCTAATAAGAATTGCTGTGGGGAAGACAGTGTCTGCAATCCAAAGGCAAATACTATTTAATTTTTTTGATTTTTGGTCTTTGACTTTTGGTCTAGAAATAAGAGCCAGGTGTAGTCAGTGTTTAATAGAAAATAGTTGTAATAGTAGCTAAATATATTTGTGAGATAAAATACTTAGCTGTTGGAATTAATTTAGTAATACAGATTTTTTTTTTCTTTTATATTTTAATGAAGACTGTGATGCTGACATT
This sequence comes from Rissa tridactyla, assembly GCF_028500815.1. Classification (NCBI taxonomy): domain Eukaryota; kingdom Metazoa; phylum Chordata; class Aves; order Charadriiformes; family Laridae; genus Rissa; species Rissa tridactyla. The sequence goes on along the minus strand of NC_071473.1, from coordinate 48,906,220 downwards.
AACTTCGTGAAAATTCTTATGGGTTTCGGTTGGTTGGTTTTTTTAATTTTTCAAAGATAATATATATTTTCAATTATGTCAATAGAGGCTTAAGGTAACCATTTTTAGTATGTGCTTTGTGTCGTGAAGTATTTTCTGATTTGTGTCTCTTTAAAGTGAGAGAGAAAGTAACTACGTTGTATAGCCTAAAAAAGTATTACTGTCCTTTATACTGACAATATTCAGAAAGTTGTTTTTTTTTAACCAGATGTTTTAATCTGATCATTCCTTCTGGTTCTTATTATTTAAGTACAAAGTACATTGTGATACTTCTAATAGTTGTAATTAATTGACTTTTCTGTTACTCCTTTTGTTCGGTAAATGATAAGCTATTTATTTTTATGGATTCTCTAAAACCCAGAAATTCCCATGGATCATGCTTTTATCTGCCAAATATGTAGGTAGACAGGAAGGAAAGAAACTCTCTATTCTCAAACTCTTATCTTGCTATAGTTTTATAAAATTTATTTTCTTCTGCCTGATACTTCATTCTCATAACTTTTTATTGCTATCTTGAGGTTATTTAAAAAAATAAAAAATAAATCCAAGTTCGTGTTACGGATTTCCCCCTTCATTTTCTGTATTAGTAAGAGTAATTCCTTACAGACCCACTTACTCATGCTTAGCTTCCCATTGGAAAAACAATCTTTGAGTTGTCTCCAACATAAAGCTCAGATGATATACCACCTAAAGGACTGAGGTTTAGATAAGTAAAGTTAATCTGCAGCTAAACAAAATACTTACTATTTGTGGGGGTATTTGGCTAAGTAAAATCTTATTTAATTGATGGCAGTTAACTTATATGAGAATTGTATGTGTCAGAAATATGCATAAGTATCTATGGGTACAGGTGATAGGTCAGGTTTATTATTAGTACTTTGAACTATATCACTAAATACGTATTTTTTTTTTAATTCAGTTAATAAAATGGAGCTTGCTTGCTGGAAACTGAAGTAGTTTTCTTTAGTGGCTAATTTGAGTGGTCTGCTTATCGAGTGGTATTTTTTAGATGTGTTAAATTTTTTTTTATTTTTTTTTTTCCAGTGTAGTTGCAGACATCTTGGTTCTTGGTTTTTTTCAGAAAGCCAAAAATAGGAAGGGAAGAAAAAAGCAAGCTGTTGGCAGGTTTATCACTGAGTGGTTTTTACCATGTTCTGCCATTTTTTGTCTCTTCATATCTTCTATTTTAAATAGAAGTCAAGATCATCAAAATTTTCATGAGTTACACTTCTAATACAGAAAGTATTATGAAAATTCACTTATACCTGTGGGGAGAACATCCTTCCTGTAATAGTTTGTAGTTACTTTAGAGAGGTTTATTTTAATGCATTGTCTAAGTAGAGCTTTGATATTTTTCCTTCAATATAAAAATGTCTGTCATTATTTCTTCAGTAGACAATCAGCTACGATCCTTGCCTGCACAGTGGATTTAAAATCAACTGCAAATTGCTGAAGAATTGCACTTAAGCGGTCTCAAGAGACAGGAGAAGCAGGTCTTCACTATAATGGAAGAGGCCAAGAGCTCAAAGAATGGAAATCATGACCCAAGGAAGTCTGTCCGTCTTGTCTGTGAGGAAGGCAAAGCAGTCAAAGTTACAAATAATCAAAATTATAAACATAATAGAAACGACAAATCCGTGAAAGATGTTGGGAGAAGTTCTCCAAGTGGGAATAGCAGCAAAAAAAGTAAACAAAATGATGTTTGTTCTGAAAAACAAGGAGAAAATAAATCATGCAAAGTAAATACTATTCCCGGAACTAAAGATACGGGGTCAAATGTTCAGGATCGAAGTCATGGAAAAGCAAAAAAATTTTCTAATTTATCAGCAGCAGTGGAAAACCTGAAACAGGCAAAAGCTCAACTGGTGGGAGAAAACTTTCCAGGCTCCCATGTTTCAGGGAATGGGGTCAGTATGGAAAGCTTAACAGCTACACAGAAAGGGAAACTGGTGTTGGAAAATCCACTGGGAATTCTTACTTTGAAGAGTGGTGTTGATCAAACTGGTGATCCTGGTAAGACTGCTTCAGATCAAAGAAAAATGGAACATAAACCTGATGACTTCAGTGAGTATTATTCAACACTACTTTATTCAATTTTCTTCTGGTAAAATTGTTAACAGTCTGAAATGGGCTTTGAAATGTTTCCATTTGCATATTTTTTTCCACATACGGTAAGTTGCTGATTGCATTTAGAGAGAACATGCTATTAATACAAGCATATTACTTAGAGAATAAGAGACTATGATAATAGCTGTCCTTTTTTCTCATGCCTAAGACCTAAACATCTTTGCAAGATACTTAGTGTGTGTGAGTTTCAGGAAATTTTGTGAATATAGTTTCTTAGGAGGCGGGGACCCTTCGTAATAATATTGCCACTTACAGAAATGCCAGTTATTGTTGCTTTTCAGAAAGATCAGTGGAAAAATCTGCAAGGAAAGTGGGGTTTTTTTATAGGTAGGGGGAAAATATTTACCTTCTTTTCTGTGTTTGTCGTGCTCTTTTTGTAACTAAAAATGCTTAAAATATGTTTTGGCAGATGGCTTTTCATTTTAGGGAGGCCTGGAATCCGTACCACCCATCAGTGGTTACCCTTATGAGTGTTCAATACTTATACATATTTTTCAATTTCGGAATTAAATCTATGGATCAGGTTTTGTCTCACTTCAGGTTTACTCATTAGTTCAGAATTTGAGACGCTTTTTCAAAATGCAGTTTTTTCTAATAGAAATGCTGTTTCAAGACAGTGTGCCAGTGCAGACCTCCTATTTGAAGTATTTCCCACTATTGCAACAGCTACAGCAGTTGCTTGTATGGAAATACTAAGAAATATTAAAGTGCAGATTTTTTTAGCTATCTTAATAAAATTTAACAGGAAAAACAAGTTGAAATGGCAGCATCCTATGATCAGTCAGCTCTTTGTAGACCACCATCATGTACTGTAGGGACCATCTGTCCCTAAGAAACCAGGACTTGAAAACTTGCTCAGTTTTGATTCCTACCTAATCTGGGGGCACAGATCTCATTTGAAAGGAAAGAAAAAAGAAAACAAAACACAAATAACCCTCACTTTTGTTGATGTAAAAACTACTGGAATAATTTAAGATGTAGATGCTTGTATGAATTAGTGGACTATGAACAATTCATAGGCATCTGGAGGAACTGGCCTTTTGTAATTGACCTGCGTGTTTGTGAGTAGCCGCGTTCCAGAGCTCCGTGGCTGCTGGCCGTGGGTGGCAAGGTGTCATCGTGTGTTCAGATGCAGCTCCAGCAGCCTTCAAAATCGAGGGCCTGAAATGCCTGATGACTGGCTCTGTAAGATCGTTTGGGTGAATGTCTTCAAGGCCATTCTGTGACTATTTCCTTAACAAAATGTATGGTGTAAAAAAACAAAAATAAAAAATTTAAGCCTAGTATTTCTTATTTCTGTTACATCAGGATCTTGAGTACTCTGTTCTGCATAACAAAAACCCCCCTTCCTTGCCTTGAAGAACTTAGCAGAGACGGAAGACTGAAACACAAAGTGCATCTACCTTTTATTTTCTCTTTTTGATAACACTCTTAGTTGCAGACTAGTCTCTGAAGTCTCTCCAAAATACTGGTTAACATACTGGAAAGATTCTAACATCTAAGGTGACTTTAGCCAGCCTTTGCACAAAAAAACTAGAATGTACCTTTAATTTGTGTCCAGCTCCTTAGCAAGAAGCTCTTAACTGCTCTGTACTTTCACTTTTTCTCTCCTTGAGTTACTCTGAAGAAAATTACTCTTTCTTTCTCTAGGTAAAATAAAGAATTCTGAATCAACTAAAGAACACACTTTGGAAGCTGATTATTTAGAAAACACTGCTGTTATTGATGAATCTAATCTGACAGTTGAACAGCAACTAGGATTGAAACAAGCTGAAGAACGTCTGGAAAGAGATTATATCTCCCGACTTGAAAAAGTAGGTTGATCAGATAAAAAAGAAAATGGGTGTCTTCTTTCATTATCTTCACCATATTTCTATTTGGGTGGTATTTCTACTAGAGCCTGCTGCCTCGCTTTGTTTCTTCTTTATAATGAAACACTGTAGGTGTTGTAGTACTAGACATTATCCCTAGTAGTTGACTAGTCATTCATCATGGCCAATGAGGGGGATTGAAAACTTAGTGTTCCTTTCGTGGCGCATGTAGCCTTTGTAGAACAGTATTTTTCTAATTCTGCAGACCAAGGGGTTTACAGTTCCATTACTTACCAAAGATTTTCTAGAAAGTCTGGTTACCTGGAAACTCAGAATACAGGATCAAAAGGAACCTTGTGCTATCTTCAGTATATTAGCCTTCTGACAGTCTGCGTCATCTATATTGCAGTCGACTCCTTAAAAACGTTCGTCTAAACTGTTCTTAATATTATCTCCACAGAGACAAATTTCAAAGTCAGTATAGGTAATGCAGAAGCTTTTCTTAATGTCTAATGTAAGTGTCTCTTGCAGCCTTTTAATCCCTCATACGTTGTCCTAGGAAAATAAACATAACTTTATTACTTTTTTCAGCAACTTCCTACATATTTGAATATCATTACCATTCCTGCAGTCTTGTCTTTCTTAGACTCAGTCTTTGTTCTTCGGTCTTAGGGGGTTTTTAGTTACTGGTTTATTCTTGTTGCTTTCTGTAGGCATCCACCATGTAACTGGTATCCAAAATTGGACATGCAATTTCAGTTGAGGTCTTACATATAAAGAGGAAAGCTGATTTCTTCTGTCTGAAATATTGCATTTGTGTTTAGGATATCCGCTTTTTTGGCGGCAATAGGATGTTGGCTTGTAGTTTGACCAGCAACGTTCCCCATATCCTTTTCTTAAGAAATGTCCAATCAGGTGTTCCCAGCCCTGTATTTTCTGCAGTTAATAATGCTTAAGGAGGAATGATACTTTGTTTTTATTATTAATTTGCACTTTATTTATTCCATTTATCTACTTTGTTGTGATCACTGAATTTCTGTCATCTTACATCTTCTGTAACCTCTCCCAACTTGGTATCTTTCGCATTTGTAGTCAGCATTGCATTTCTATTGCATTTCCTAAGTTTTCAACAAAAATGCGAATGTTTCTGACCCCAAAAGGACCCCTGTTGAAAAATACTTGGCACATGCTTTTAGACTGGTGGTGAACCCGTCAAGGTATGTGTGCTCCGAGGACAGTTCTCGGAGCAGTTTTGCTTCCACCGTAGTGTTCTTTATTTAGATAGTATTTATGGTCTCCTTTTGAGACTGATACTATGACAAGTGACAAAAACTTCAAGATACAACATCTGCTGCTGCTTCTTCAAGCCCTATGATTTTGTCTTTAAAAAAGCAACCCTAGTTAGTGCAATTTGTTTATAGCAGATCAGTTTGCCACCTATGACCTGTTTTTATGTGCTTATTAATAACTTAATTTAATACAGTATTTTTCTGGGTGCTAATTCTGACTGTTTGCTGATTCTTTGGCTCATCCTCTTTAGTCTTTTAAAGATATTCTTAAGATTCTCTTGCCTAGTGATCTGGAACCTTCCCATTCTCTGAGAGTTTTTAAAAATACAATTGGCTCTGAGATGGATTAGCTCCCTGAATATCCAAGCACAAATTTCATGAGGCCTGCCTTGTTTGGATGCATCTGTCTTACTCAAGTCTGTAGCTTGGTGTTTAACTAGATGATTAAAAAAGGCTTTACAACAAAGGCAAAATAAAAGGCATTACATGATTCAGTCTTTCTGGCAACTTCTGTTGGCATAATACTGCAGACCAGTATTGTAAAGAAATACCCATTTAAAAAAGAAATACTATTATTGCTGATATTCGTTCAGTTTTAGAAGAGTGGTAAAATATTTTTGATCTGCTTCAGTCATCGGGTATCTAATACTTGAATCTTCCGAGCCAGACAAGTTTAACTGTCTATAAGTTGTTTTCCAAATGAATGTTTAATTTCATCTTGCTAGGTATCTGTCTCATAGGAAATAAGGGTGAAGAGAATTAGTAATAAAAGCATAATTATGATTTTAGAGCATGTTATTTTAAAGTGATATTTACCCTACAGTTGGAGGGTATCAGACCTTTTCCCCCCCCCCCCCAAAACCAAAAGATTAGACTCAGTAAGTGGAAAAACTTGTCCAAATTTAGCAGTGGTTTAGATTTCCGTATAGTAAGTCAGATTTGTTTAACTGATCTGTAGTCCAACTTAGTGTCTTAAAATGGTGTTCTCTGTTCATTCATTGTTATGTCACTGTTCAAACATCTGGTGTTTTCAGTATATTTCTTAGGTTTAGCAAATACAGATGTATTAGAATTAGGATGAAAATGTGAAGTAGTTGTTTTTTTTCCTCTCCCAGTTATAACTGATAGCAGTTATTGGAAAAATGCTAGCAAGTCTGGAGGAAACCTAAGGCTTTTTGTTGGGGCCCTCTTGTCTTTGCAGTGAGCACATCAAAAGGTTTCCAATCTCTATAGCTGTGTTTTATTAGATCAAGAAAGTACAACCGTAGGATGAGACAGATTAAAGTGGAATTATTTGCAAACAGCTCCTTGTCTTTGCAGCGGTGGTCCTTTCTGCCTTTTAGTCTAGTAGTTCTTGGTCGTTTCCTGGTTGAAGAAACTCTACAGTATCGCCTCTTGGACCCTAGGAAAATAGTGATTTCTGTCCCCCCGTCATCTCCTGAGGCTTGTCTGCTTCTTTCAAACTCTGGGGGTTTCCCCAGTAGCAGCTCTCCATTTGTGTACTCAAACTCTCCCAGCCTGTCTGTACAAAAAGGTGCTTGTTCAGCATATTTCTCCAATTCTGGGCATCCCAAATTATTCATCAAAATGGAATAATCTTACCCCTTGTTGGAGGATCCCACCTTATCCAGAGTACAGTTAGTCATTAGTAAGTCAGAAACTGGCTATCTTCGTCCTTGTTGGCCAGCCGCCTCCTTTTTAATGGAAGAAAAAATGCAGTACTTGCACAGTACGCTGCGAATATGCTAGCCAAACAACAACACCATCTGTCATAACATGTATACTAGATAATATGATGAATACTTCCCATTTTCTCATCAGAGAAAGGAGGATAGATGCTGAGATTTAATAAATCCATAGTTATTAAAAGCTTGAGCCGACAAGGGAATGGCTTACTGGCCTTTAGGTCAGCCTTAAGAGGCATAAACTCTTCAGTCTTAATCTTGCCTCGCTAAAATTTACTGAGAAGTGTAATATTCAAGTCATCTCACTTCCTTTTCTTGCTTTCCCCACTTGTGATATGGGTAAAAATCCATTTCCACTGTGTTTTTTGAAGATTACTTAATGTTTGCAAAGCACCTTGACATCACAAGTGTTACATAATTGTTAAATACAATTTATTATTCAAAGAATTGAGTTTTTCAGACACTATTGGCAGAAACATTTTCTTTTAATCTATGGCCATTTTTCCTCAGCGCTCCCCAGAATACACCAACTGTCAGTATCTATGCAAGCTCTGCTTAGTTCACATTGAAAATATCCAGGGAGCTCACAAGCATATTAAAGAAAAACGTCATAAGAAAAATATAATGGTAAGTTAACAAATACAATTTTGACTGGTTTTTTTTTTTTTAATTCCTTTTTTTTTTTTAAGATTTTTTTTTTTTGTTATGTGGTATGTTTTCTTTGGTCATCTTCATTTACGTGGGAGTTTGCTGAGATCCACAAATTTCTGTTGCTTGTTTTCTGTTTGAGAGGAAGGGCTTGATGATCTGTCCAGGCAGAGAGGAAAGAATGTTTTTGGTTGTTGCTTCTGAATGAGTGTCTCTGGGTAGTGGGCAGTTCATCATACTTTTAGTAACAGAATGCAAGGTAACTTAGGTGAGAAACGTATTTAGTTTTTCTGTTTCTTCCAAAAAGAATATTGTTGGTAGCAGGGACTGGAGGTGGGGCTGGGGATGTTGGTTTTCTGGTTTCTCTTTTGTCTGCCTCGTGAAGTTTTTATCTACATCTTTTCTGTGATGGGTGAGTGGAGTGGATAGTATGTCTAGACTGAAAAAAGAGAGTTAAAGTAGTGAGGGATTCAGTTCCTGAGTCACTCATCATCTCCCTGGGTTTATGTATCTGTTTAATATGAAAAACAGTTCTAAGACTTTCAAAGAGATAAACAGTTTCCTTATCAGATACCATGCTGTTACTATTTGCTTTGCTTTAAAGAACTGTTACAAGCATGATATCCAATAAAAGGCACACAGATTGTCTTGCTAACCCGTTTTTGTAAATGCTCACGAAAAGCTACAAATTCCCCAGTATTGTGAGTCAGATTTTGTGATTCAGATGGCTAAAATTACTCTTCCTACAGCCATTCTCCAAAATTCAGTCACTTACTTCTGTTGCCGTGTTTGTAATTTCTGTTTGTAATTGACACTGTTAATTCTATCGTATATGCAAGTCATCACCTGGAAAACTCTGAATGCCATAAATCCGTTACATCTCAGAAAGTAGCATTTTTATATAATGTTCAGTTATTATTTGTAAAGGATTCTGGTTCTCTTGCTGTCTGCTAAGTTGCATCATGGAATAAAAATGTAATAAATCAGCCAACAAACCAGCCCCGTGTTTGATATGGAAGCACATTCGTACCACGCTCTTCATCTGAGCATGGAGAGAAGAGTTGAGGAATGAGGTTTCTTTACCACTGAATGGAAATGTTAGAGGACATGGAGCGGTTTCAGTTTTTAACACTTGTCTTCAAATAGCTTTATGTTGTGTGCCACATTACAGTGATAAGAGCTATGTAACTGTTTAAATGTTACTTCATAAAATATACCTATTTACAGCTGTATGAGAGATGTGACTATCAAATAAGCTTAGTAGCACCTGCGGCTTCCCCACTCAAGAAAAACGCTAAAGCAGTGACATTAAAAAACCACAGCCCTTAAAAAGGTGCATGTTCTTTCTTAGTCTAAATTTGTTGAAATAAGAACAGAAGGGTTAAGAGATGCAGCCTAGAACTAACCAAACATTTTCATACTGGACTCTGTTTTCTTAGTTCAGAATTATTTTCCGGTTGTTATTTATTTCTGTTGTCAGTCACATATTTCATTTAGTTGATGAATTCATGAAACAAGTGATTGTCATACTTTGAAATGACTTAATGTGTCTGATGTATTTCTTGCTGTTGGATTTAATTGATAATAACATGATGCACTAAAAATAGCACTTTCTGGCACCAGCTGTTTAGCATGGGACTCAACTTACCAACATTTCTTGGAGATAGGAATACTTTTTCTGCCTCTCATACCTTTCCTTCAAGTATAATCCACTCTGAAAAATGTGTGACTCGAGAAGAACTTTTTCAGCTCAGTTACTTTTATTATGTAGGAACAATTACAGCTTTTCATTTCCTTGGATGAATTCTGTTTCAGAACTGTCAGAAAATGTGGTTCAGGAATGTAACACAGCAGATTTCCTCCCCAGTTGCCAGCTGTGAAACAACGTGTTCTCTTTTAAACACTGAGCATCTACTGACATTTCTGTGAGCCGTACTGGTACATTTGCCAGTTAGACTGGACAGAGTACGTACCTTTGAAGGCGTTTGGTCAGGACACCCTGTAAATACAGGAACACAAACAGCACGTTCTAATATCATGCAATAGTATGAGATAACCTTTTTCTTTTAAAATATCAGTTTTTGCTTTTATCATCCAACAATTATTCAGGAAAAACAAGAAGAAAATGAGCTGCGTGCCCTCCCACCCCCCTCTTCTGCACAGTTGGCTGCTCTGAGTTTTACGCTCATTGAGGCAGCAAATGAACAAGGCATATCAGATGATGACTTCAGAATTCGTCAAGAAATTGTAAACGAGATGGAGAAAATTATTCAACAGCCCTTACCAGGTATTCATAGTAATTCTCCATTTTCTTTAGCAGAAAATTCTTAATTTTTACACATATTTTGATACCTTCATTAATAGTGAATTAATGCATTTGGGGTTAAATTATCTTTATATTGTACAAAATTAATATGTACAGGCATTTTAATACAGACTAGCAGTTGATTTAAAAGGAGCTAACAAACCTACAAAAAGAGGAAAATAGGATTGTGCTTATTTTTATTCTTTCTGGTATGTGTTTATTGAAGCTCTTGGTCCTCTTTAAAGTGATGATTTCTGATGAAGACTGGAAATTTCCAGGACACGAAATATTTCCTTCCTGGTCATGTTTAAGGCCTCAGCCACTGAGGACCTCTCTCAGGCTCTAGGTCCTACAAACCTTTCCACCTATACCTAACCTTGCATTACTGAGTATCTGTGGCTGTTACAGTAGAGATTTTTTTTTTCCCAACTACATTTAATTAAACGAATATAAATGTAGCAGGAGGGAAAATGAGGAGGAGTTTGAAATGTATTTTTTTTTCCTACCAGTCATTCAGTTGTTTATAACACCTTTCATGGTAGGTGAAAGTTGCACGAGGCAATTTTTTTTTTTTTTAAAGCATAGTTTTAGGTAAAAAAAGAATTAGACCTCAGCTATAAGTGATTTTGGTAAGAATATGAGAATTTTCAGTGCTTAATTGTGATCTGAAATATCTGCAGGTACTAATCAGTAACTGTTCATTAAAACAAGTCATTAAATTCAACAAGGGTTATTGTTTAACAAGTATTTCTTGTCATGTGTATTAGAATTAATGGGCCCTAAAATGGGGAGAGGTGTACTTTGAGTAAACTATAGCTTCCCAAAGTCTCTTGAATTGTCTTAAATAGGTCAAAATACTACATTTACTAAACCACGTATGAATATCATACCTTACCTGTGTTTTTCTTGATTGAGTGCTTTATGTTGATGAAAAATAATAATTTAAAAAAAGTCTGAGTAGGTTAAATGGTTAGTCCCATTTATTTGCTTCAGTGGGTGAATAAAGTTCAGTGCATTAATGAAGTTTGTAAAAATTGTCTGAATAAGTTGAATGGTAGTCTTCCTCACCCTCCCCTTCAGAAGTACAGTATGGTACTTCAACAGAACATGTTAAACATTCAAATCCAATTTATCCTACTGTTGGAAAATAATATAAATAATATAACAATAAGATAACCTTTGACATTTGCTTCTTTGCATTGATTTCCTATCATCTCCTATAGTTAATATACTAGGAGTTTGAAAGTTGATTTTTGGAGCTACAGTAGTATTGATAACAACGGTTTGGTTTTCAGTGAATCTGAACAGAAGAAAGTATTAATCTCATTGACAAAAAAGTTTTCATTTTAATTTCATCTATATTGAAATCGATTGATATTCTGTACTGTCCTTTTATTTTAGAAATATGTTCTTCTTTCCCTTTGCTCTATAAAAATACTGTAGTAAGAAAGATTTGCTGCAGAATGATTTGCTTTAGTTTTAGGAGCTGTATTAAATATATGCTTAAACATATTTTTGTTTAAATAGAACAGGGCCCTGAATAGAACAGGGCCTTGTAGGGCGGAGGTTTGCTAATTCGTTTGCTCTATAACATTGCCATATGTGGCTCCTAGTGCAAATTTGTGTTCTGACATGCTATTGAGTTTTCCACTGATAGTATATTAGTGTAAGACAAAGCAGAGGAAATTATTACTTTTACATGAATACTCATGAAAATTACTGTTGTAGTGTTACTCGGCTGGCTGACTTGTTTGGACTGTTGAGCTGATGTGGAAGTGTATAGTAGTCCAGGGGGAGTCTGTAGTAGTAAATGACAATTTTTTTATTCCCCTTTCAAAACCCACTATGTTTTAGTGAATGTATTTTCCTAAATGGTAAATTAGGAAAAAAAAAAATTAATGCACGATGTAGAAAACATGGGATGTTCTGGCATGATTTTCTGTTGAGCTTGCATTAGAACTACGCAAAAATTCTTACTACTATGAAAAGCCATTACGCTGTAAGTAATTACACTGTAGTATTATTGTTGTTATTATTTACCATACAGAAATTCAGGGCTAGTTTCTAAGTAGTGAAAAATAGAGAAAGTTTTGTTTGAAGCTGTGTATGTGTAAGACTTATTTTCTCTTTTAAGAGTTATTTTGCTGTGGTTCTGTTTGAGAAAGTTTGGACAGAACACAAATAAAGGTACTAAGAAAAAATACAAGAAACCCCCTGTTCACTGTGAGGCTGGTTGAACACTGGCAGAGGTTGGCTGGAGGGACTGGGGACTCTCCATCCTTGAAGATTTTCAAGACTCAACTGGACACAGTTCTGGGCAGCCTGCTGTAGGTGACGCTGCCTGAGCAGGGTGTTGCATTTGGAAGGGATTGAGAATAGTCTCAATTTTCAGCTGACATAAATATGCCAGACCCTAATATATATTACAGGAAAGTTTTCATCTACAAAAGTTATATCATGAAGGGGGTAAAATTCATGTTCATCGAGTGGAATGACATTTCTCATGATATTCTTAGTTACTTTCTAATTAGTTTATATCTGTTGTACATCTGTACAGGTAAGGAACTGTATTAACTATAAAACCACTTACTAAATGGTTAATATACTTTGTGTCTTGGATTATATTGAAGTTACGTTTTAAGTGTATGTTTCGTAGTGTATAGGAACTTGCTAATGTAATTAACAGGTTGTAGGACATATAAAATTCTTTTGTGGCGAAAGTGTATGAGGCAACACAGAATTTTATAATTGGCTAACTGCAATGAAATCAAGCTGTAGTTAACAAAAGCTGTTAATTAAAATCCTGCACTGAGATGGTGACAGTTATTAATATTCTGTATTTAATTTTATATTAAGAACAAACAAAACTAAAGCTGCATTGCAAAAATACTTTAAAACACCTTGAAAATTTTTGACATTTGGTAATTTCCTGTGCAGCCTGCTCTAGATGACCCTGCTCTGGCAGCGGGGTTGGACCAGATGATCTCCAGAGGTCCCTTCCAACCCTTGCCATTCTATAATTCTGTGGTTCTGTAATTTTACTATTTGAATTATCCGTTTTCCTGTGATGTTGTGTTATGGAAGTGACTAGCCTTCACAGGAGTGAGAAAGTGGTTCAATATTCATTAATTTGGGAATATCACTTGGGAGGTACCGTATCTAAAGCAAGGTGTGTGTCATCCATTGAAGAATAATTTATTTACTAGCTGTTAAATAATTATGCTTCTCTCTCTTCCAGACTGTTCACTGAGGATGTATGGCTCCTGTTTAACTAGATTTGCTTTTAAGACCAGTGATGTTAACATTGATATAAAATTCCCCCCTAAGGTGCGTAGATATTATCTTGTATTAACTAAGAATGTTTCTTAACTCAAGTCCATCAACATTTATTTCTACTCCATTGCCTTTGTCTTCTCTTGGGGCATACAGTGTTAGAATAGCACAAAACATATAATTCAGGCGTGCTGTGAATCAAGTGGATAAAGTTTTCATTGCTTATTAGATAACTTTAAGTTTGTTTATTTGGACAATCTTATGCTAGCTTTTTTTTTTTAATGTTTTGAGTAAGCATTGAAGCAATATGAAAATAGTTTGCTCTGGATAATTGTGCTTTTATGTGCTTGTAATTCAGACAATAAAATCTTGTAGGTCTTTGTTTCTCCCCCCCCCCCCTCCCCCCCCGCCATGGGGCTAAATGGGACAAATTTCCTTTTATGTTTTAGTCACTTGCAATTAGATGTCACATCCCAGTTTACTGTGGTACAAAATTCCTGCAGAAACTTAACCTTTAAACATTGAAGTTGTTGGTTTCTGTTTAGACCATGTCACTCTTTCACAAAGGCTCAAAGGTGGTCCTACATTTTAGATTTCTTTGAACTATTTACAGCTTACCTTTGAAACACCACTTGAATTGATTTCTGGGGAGAAAAGAAAACACATTTAAAAATTGTAAGCTTTAAAAACCCTTGGGAAAGTTCTGACGTTAAATTCTTTACTGTGGTGTATTTCTAGTGGCATATGTTGACATTGAAATTGTTGAATATATGGCAAGTATTTTGTTTTAACTTTATGGAGTCTGTTAATACAGAACTAGAACAGAAGTATTAACTGAAAAAGCTGTATGCTAAAAGAAAGCTGGCTGATATGTTTACTAGTACCTGTTCTCATGGTGCAGATACAGAACTTTTTCATTAATACTGACACATGATTTCACTTTTGTGAAAGAACATAGTGTTACTAGTTGTGCAACCTAAGTAGTTTTAAATGAACTGTTAAATAAAATAGGTTAGTCTGAATAATGTAATGTGCTCTAATTCTGTCGTTTTAGATGACTCAACCAGATGTTCTGATACAGGTGCTTGAAATCTTGAAGAACAGTGGTGAGTTTTAGTTGGATCTCATTTCTATTTAATTAACATTCCAACTGCTGTTCAGTTTTTTTAATGCTTAATTTTTCTGTAAACTTACAAAAATGGATTAGTTTTCAACCAAAGTATCTGAGCTGGTTTTATGAATGTGATTTTCATAAATATTGGTGCTTGTGTAAATGAGAGATGAGAACCTGCAGCTGGAGAATGGCAGCCCAGGAAGTCCAGTTCAGATTGCCAGAAGTTACAGTAGTAGTGTTAGATACCAGGTGAAAAAGTATTTAACTTTGTAGGAGAAATTGCAAGCAGCAAACCCAGCAGCCGCTTTTCCACTTGCATATGAAGATCAGGGAGAACTATTACAAGTTCCTTGATCTGTTGGGAAGACATCTAACCCTGTAATCCACACATCTTGAACCAAGTGATGCAAGTAGCATTGCGGTTTTGATCCTTCAGGAAATTTTGGTAGGTCACCTCCATAAGTGGTTCTCAGACTATCCTGATGGTTTGTCAGAGATTCAACCTTGTGTCTTTCAAGTGTTGTAAAGACAAAAATTTCTAGAAGAGGTGCCAGCCCAGTTTCCTCACACGGGTTTTTCTTTTTTTTCCTGCTAGCTGTGTGATGCTGGTGGTGAGCATCAAAAGTAATAAGAAAATACTGCTTAGTGGTTAGCTGCACAGCACTTCATTTGAGTTGTTCTGTAAAAGCATGGTATAAATGTAATAGTTTTAAAGACACAGTTGGGAAAATTGTGAAAGATGTTGATACATAATGTTTTTTTTCCTCCTTGCTTAGCTGTCTACTCAGATGTGGAGTCAGATTTCCATGCCAAAGTTCCTGTTGTCTTTTGCAAAGATGTTAAAAGGTACATGTCACTGAAAAGGATTTTTAATGAGATACCAATTTCTACTGTGCTTGTTCATAACAGCTGCTTGCCTGCACTCCTGACGAGAAGTATTACCGTAACATTTAGCTAACATTCATGTTAAAGGAGAATTGCTCATACACAAAAATAAAATCTAGAAGGAAAGCTTAGCTTTGTTTTTGAGCTTCATAGAGCTCATTAGTTATAGGAGTCTGAAAATACCAGTTCTACTTTTAGTTAAATAGGGGAAAAGTGAAATGTTTTTCAGTTGATATTTAAAATTTCTGCCATCAGTTTAATCCAAGACTTTAAAAACATTTTATAAAGATACACATTACCAGTAAGGACACATCATCTGACAGTTCCAGTGAATTCCTAAGTAGCAGTAACCTGCAAAATGAAACAGGCTTACTGTATGATGCCCACATTGCTTTGACTGGCTAGAGGTACGTGATTGAAACTCTGGGGAAGTAAACGCAGCAAGGGTGGGCATATCTTTTCCTGTGTTTGTAGATCATGCAAATGCCTTCTAAGTACTAAGAGAACAGAAATAATTATTCTGAGAGGCAAACAGAAACTTTTTAGAGATGCTGCTTTGTGGATTTATCAGCTCTTAATATGCAGCAGGTCTGGGGGGTTATTTATTTATTTATTTGGCATGTGGAAGGTTTGAGTTGTGTAAGATTGCACAATTAAGTAATGGCAGAACTTAGAGCAAATGCTTATTACTGTTTTATATTTTTAGCTATAATGAACTTCTGTAAGTTCCAGATCCAACTGATGAGTTAATAGTAAAGACCACATGATCATATTCTCTAACTTTTGTTTAAAAAGTTCAGGTTCTCACATAGGGAAACACTGATGCATATTTTTGTTATTGTGGATGTGATGCGCCACCTACCCCCTGCCCCAAGCATCATCTGTATATGCAAGACAATAACCATTTTTTTTTCTGTACTGTGTTTATAATTACAGTGGTTTGACATGTAAAGTAAGTGCTAGAAATGATGTGGCTTGCCTTACAACCGACCTGCTGGCTGCACTTGGTAAACTGGAGCCTGTCCTTATTCCCTTGGTTTTGGCTTTCCGCTACTGGGCTAGAGTAAGTTTATAAATGTCGAGGATAATTAAATATGCTTATTTCCTCTTTTTAAGTACTGCATACAATGTGATGTATAATATACCATGAATATGTTTTGTAGAAAAGAGCTTCATGCCTCTAGTTCACCTCTTACCTGAACAGCCCAGAATGAGACCAAAGATTTTGGTGTGAAACTGTAGATATATATGAAACTTCCACTATTTTGTTACTAAGCCATCATGGTAGTTCCTTAAAGCTAGTTAATCGATCCTTGAAAAGCTGCTCAATAGAGCAATCAGGTCTTGCAAAATTTTTGCTGTTGAGGGCACATTGGAAAAAAAATTCACTTGCTCAAAAAAGGGTCTGTCATCATACCCTGCTGTGCTTCTTACAGACATCAACGCTGGTCACAGGAACCAAGTTACAGCGTTAGCTGTCTTTTAATTCAGTCCTGAAATTGTTGCCAGGCCATACTTGACTTAAAATGTCTTGGCTTTGCTGAAAAATCAGTTGCATGGTATTATTATTGTTGCTTGATTTATCAAATTGATTTTACAAAAATTCCTGTTTTGCAACATCTAAGTAGCAGCAGTAGAAACTACAAAGAACTGTTCAAACTCTAATATGTTTATTACATCTCTCTTGAGTTCCTATAGAAGACATCAGTATGAGATTACAACCAGATGCGTAGAATCCCCATCTCCATACATGAGATAGCGCACAATAACAAAAGCCTAATGGTTGACTGAAATTCTAGATAGGAATATAAATGTGTCCCACAATCACAAAGTGTGATGAAACTGAAGAGAATAACATAAAATAAAATAATATAAATTAAGGCACTGTACAGTTTGCTACAATTTTGTCTGTATTTGGCATGACATGACGACTGCAGTTTCTGAGATAAAGGATTTTCTGTTTCACTCTAGTATGTATCATGTTAATTTAATACTTGCCCTTTTCTAGTAGATTTTAAGTTAAAATGCTGATGTTACATCAGAAAAATAATGATTTATTCGCTTGCAGCTCTGTCACATTGACTGTCAGGCTGAAGGTGGGATTCCTTCGTATTCCTTTGCCTTAATGGTGATATTTTTTCTGCAACAAAGAAAACCACGTATTTTACCATCCTATTTGGGCAATTGGGTAAGTGCTTTGATAACGTAATAATCTTATTGTTAAATTGTTGACGTTATTTCTGTGTTCTGCAAGATTATAAGATGTGCAGAATTCGATTGCCTAAGAAATTTGTAATTAGAATGCATTGGTACTTAATCCTCACACAGTTGATGCCTGATGATTCTGATGACTTTTAAAAAAAGGCAGCTGCTATAGCCTGCACAGTTGTGTCAGGCCTTTGGAGAAAAGGCAAATATTTTCTTCGTTAATTCTCTGAATTTATTTCTCTGATTTCAGTTATTCTTGAGGGGAATAAATATCAGTGTCAGTGTTACCTTTGGTGAAAACTTCTGGTTGTATGTATTATATACATTCTTGTTTCAAAGCTACTTTAATTGTTGCTAGATTGAAGGCTTTGATTCAAAGAGGCCAGATGACCACCAGCTGAAAGGTATAGAAGAGGAGGAGTTTGTACGGTGGGAGTACAAACCACCAACAAATGGTGCAGCAAAAAACTCAGTTGGAGCGGAAAGTAAAACTAAAGTTGAACAACAGAAAGGTGGTGGTAAAAAAGTAACAAGCCTGGAAGTGGACAACCAAAGTAATGCAAAGGAGAAACACGGCAATGTAAGTCATGGCTTTATTTCACGGAATACCGTATTCTCTCTCTCATCCATATTTTTTATGTTTAAACATCAATACTGGACAGAACTAGGAAAAAAAATGGGAATTTTCATTTCTTATTGCAGTTGAGCATTCTTGTCCATGTGTTTCAGTCTCTCTTAGCATTCAAAACCCCTCACCAAGTTTCACTGGGGCAACTGTGGTTAGAACTGTTGAAGTTTTACACACTGGAATTTGCTTTGGAGGAATACGTCATCAGCATACGGGTACAAGAACTCTTAACCAGAGAGAATAAAAACTGGCCTAAAAGGCGAATAGCCATTGAAGGTAGGGTCATACTTTTTTTTTAGTTCTGTATTCATCCTGCATTATTATTTTTATTTACCTAATACTTAGCGGTCTGTCACAAGAGGTCTGGGCAATAAATTAAATCAATAATTGGAGGAGAAAGTAATAATTTTTTTCATACTTTGTCAGCTACTTAGTCAGTTTAAGGAAAAATTCTTTGTTTAATGCTACTTTTTGCAACTCTGGTCCTTGAAGTACAAAGTGTAAATTTGTCTCACTGTTTCTTACCATTCTGTTTTTATCTCTATCTGTTTCATTCTTTCTATAAGCTATTATTTATTCCTTTTCAATAATTCTGACACGATGAATTTTCAGCACCTCTAGCTGCATTTCCAAAAACTGCAATGTGTTTTGACTGTTACCAGCAATCAGTTTTTTTCCTCTGACTCTAATGCAGACTGAGCAGAGAGGTTAGCTCGGATCGGAGTGAACTGGCGCAAATCCATCAAAGTAACACACACACACACACACCCCCCCCACACACCCCCCGACACACCCACCCCAGCACCCTCCCTTGTCCCTTTCCCTGTTGGTAGCTTTTCCATCCTGTGAAACTGAATGTCAGGTCTTGGGCTGCGCTTCAGGGCCTGAATATCCTGCCAAGGGAAGTACTTTTTTCAGGGAGTGAGACTGTGTGAATTTGATGATAATACACACCCTGAGGTAATGTATGTTGGGGAGAGAAAGAAAGAAAATTATTTTGTCTGTTACTTCTATATAACTGGAAGACATGTTTATTTCTGTTCCTCAGAAAAATATGTAAACAATACTTAACAGGAAAAGTCAGAGAGCGATGCATGCATTCTGAATTGGCCTTAAGAAGAGAGAAACTGCGTGTTTAAGGAGAGAAAGTGGGTGTTTAAGTAAGGTTAAGAAACCATTTCAGGTTATATTTTTATAAAGGCATAAATTGGACACTTCTAGAGATGTTGATGAAGTAGCTTTTCTGTAACGTACATGAGGTGATGGAGAGGACAAGGAGAAATAGATCAGAGAGAATCACAAAGGCAGAGAATGAGTTACTAAAGGTATATTGAAGAACGAGTCAGGTACTAGAAGGGCAAGAAGGAAAAGTAAAAAGAAAAACAAGCAATGAATTGTTGAGGGACATGTTGAATAGTGGGTCTTGAGGTCATTCCTGTGGCTTTAATTTCCTCTCCTATTCTTTCTTCAATCACACTTAGACAGAGAGGCTTAAAACTTCATTGTATTTAAAATGGTATGTTTATTCAACATATGGGAGACTAAAACCTGTAAGAAGAAAGGGCAAATTATTAAGGAAGAAACAGGAAATAATTTCAAAAAGCGGATGGCATTCTGTTTCTGATACCTGCTATTGTTGGTCTTTTTGTGTTGTTTTTGTTTGTTTTATCGTTTTTTGGTTTTCACTTTTGCTTCTGGGTTTTTTTTAATGTTAAGCTTGTAACTGAAATTATGAAGTAACAGAATCTCAGTTTGATACTATCTTCCCAGGCAAACTTATAGCAACTATGCAAGTGCTCTTTTTACTTGGAAAACATGTTTGATGTAGAAATCGCTAGGAAGGACTAAGAATGAAACCTGGTGAGATTGGTTCATATAATCCTTATAACCTTAATGTTACTCTTGGAGAAATTACTTTCTTACGGAAAATGCAAATCCTTCTTCAGTGAAGGAAAAAAGTTCAGGCAGGCCTACATTTATTTTGCCTTTGTATGTTTATTTTCATTTCTAGTTTAGAAATTGATCATAATATAATGGTACAATAATACCTGGGGTTTTCTTTTTAAATAACATTATTTAAAGTGGTTCATGATAGCCAACCATTCATGGCTCACACCTGTGTTGTGTTTTGTATGGAAGAAGTCCAAAAAACCTTGTGGGCCCTATGTTCTCTAAGTATATCCAAACAAAATTCTGGATTGTATTATAAGAATCTCTTTTTAACTGCCGCATCATAACTTAGGTATTTCAGCTGCTTTAGTGAAATGTAGAAATTAAAGATTGCTAATGAAATTATTTTTTTTTCCTTCCTAGATCCTTTTGCACTAAAGAGGAATGTTGCACGAAGTCTAAATAGCCAGATGGTGTTTGAGTACATCCTGGAGCGATTTAGGACAGCGTATAAATATTTTGCATGTCCACAAAATAAAGATGGGATTAAATCCAAGCCAGATACCAAGAAGAAAGAAAAAGGGAAAATGAATAGTAAGAAATCCACGAGATCTGAAGAGCCTGTAGCCAACTGTTGCCTTCCACAAGGGGAAAAAGTTGTAGATAAACAAAATATAGGAAGTGGATGTAACATACCAGAGAATGAACTTGAATGTAATGAAGTGGTAGAAACTGTAGCCAAAAGATGTACTTCCAAGAACATAGACTCTCTGCTACTTTCAACATTGGACTCTAGTTATGACGAAGACAAAGAAGAAGCTTTATCCCCTATTTCTAACGAATGCTGTGAATTAAAGCAAAAATCACTTAAAGAGAGGGATGATTTAGAAATTTCAGTTTGTATAACTGAAGGTGAGCTAAGCCACCATTGTAACTGCAGTGAACATCAGCCCTATGACACAAATTCTAGTAATGATTTTTCTGATGCTGAAAGTAGACAGAGTTTGGTGACAGAGTCTTCTCAGAAGAATAAGTGCACTGGCACATCAGCTACCTCGCCCAACTGCAAAGCAATGGTGGAAGCTCATGATCTCAAAGATGAAGGCAGACTGTCTACGGAAGAAATGCATTATGTGTTTGATAAGTTTATTTTGACTTCAGGAAAGGTAAGCTGTGTATTTAAGCAGTGCTGGTCACACGTCCATAGCCTGTTACTTTTTAATCACTAAAACTAAGGGTGGATGGATGGCAGGATTTCCCCCCAGTGATTGTTTCCGTCTCTGGTAGCTCTGTCCCTTTTAGAGTACCTGTTGTTCAGGAGTAGAAAACACCAAACCTCTATGCCATTTGGACTAGGCAGTCTGTTGCCCTGTTTTATGCAAAGCTTTCTGGTTTCCGCCAAAAAAAAAAATCCTGGTTTTTGTTGTTTTTTTTGTTTTTTGTTTTTTTTTTTTGGTGCGTCCCCACCCCCCCCAGCGTAATTTCTTGTGTAATTTCCAGATGTTCTTGTGTACTGTGAAAACTAAATGCAGCCTGTTGAGAAGTGTTCTTCTGTTCTTTGCAGAGACTCTGTTGCTGTTCATACATTAAATGTTCTTGGTTGCATGACTTACGTGTCTGTTGAACTATCTTAAGAATAAAATTGTCTTTGTGCATTCTTTTTCTTTTTTCACAAAAGCCACCAACTATAGTATGCAGCATCTGCAAACGGGATGGACATTCCAAAAATGACTGCCCAGAGGATTTCAAGAAAATTGATCTAAAACCACTACCACCAATGACAGACAGATTTCGTGAAATACTTGATATAGTGTGTAAAAGATGTTTTGGTAAGTTGGAAGAGTGTTTATACTCCACCGTAAACTGCCATCTGTAATCTGGAAAAAAAATGACAGTAGGGCTCAATTACTTATTCCAGTAAATTCAGTGGGAAGAAGCTTTCCAGGTACCCTAGGCTACAAATAAATCAATATTTTTGTTTTCACATAATCCATGATTGTGATACCAAATTCTTGTAACAGATTTGAGAAACTAATACTATACAAGATTTTTCACTGGTTTGTAAAAAGTTACTAGTGTTCCCAGAAATTAGGCTCTGGGCAAAACTAGTTTGGGAGTTTGTCAAATTCTATGGCTTCTTTTGGAAAAAGCCCCTTTTGGGTGCTTGGTGAGTTAGCCTTGGCTGGGCGCCAGGTGCCCGCCAAGCCACTCCGTGTTTGAATAATTCCATAAAAATCAGACAAAAATCCAACAAAAATCAGTTGTTAGGAATAAAATCCTAACAACTCTAATGATATAAAAAAGAAAAACACATATTCAAAGAAAGTAAATGTAACAACAACAAGGTATCCAATACTTTTAATGAGCTGGAAAAGATTTTTGAGCTAGTTGAATGTCACATCTGACTGTGTTTTAACTTGTTTTTACTCAGATGAGTTATCTCCTCCTTTATCTGAGCAACAAAACAGAGAACAAATTCTGGCAAGTTTGGAAAGATTTATTCGAAAAGAGTATAATGGTATGTAACAGTAGGTAGTGATTCTTGATAATGCTTTCTTTATTCATGTTGTCCAGAGCACAAAGATGTAATTTGTCTCGTTGCTCGTTTTCCTTGCTTAAAGCAGCGGCATTTCTTTTCCCTCTGTATTGAAACCTATCTTGCAGACTTCTAAACTGAACATCCCTCAGTGCTATTCCGTGGAAATGTCCCTAGGGTGGAGGAAGAGCTGCAAGAGAATAATGCAGACAAAGGACTATTGCAGTCAGGACAAAAAGAAAGTTTGAATGTGCCCTGGCCAGTTGGGTTTAGCGTTAGCTGGGTCATGGGGCAAGTACTTGTTGCCTAGTCACCAGTGTTTATATATATTGTGCTATGTATATTTTCCAAGCATTGATTTCAGTCAAACAGCTAAATGTATTTTTTTCAATTAGGAAGAAATTGCTTCCTTTACGTAATTTCACTTTCCTTCACAAGAATGAAAATACATTATAATATTTTGTTTCAAACAAAAATAAAACAACTGGGAAAGAATGTTCCATAAAGTATATTAATCTTATTGCTTGCATCTCCCTGAACAGTATGTTATGGTTCCAGAAGCTTACTGATTGACGAAATTTACCTAGTCACAGGAAAAATATGCAACCAAGATAAAGTATGAGTGGAACCAGAAATATTGCTTGGACTGCATTGAGAGTAGCTCTGTCTTATCTGTGGGTTAAAGCTGTACTGGTGACTGGGTTTGCACAGTATTCTGATTTATTTAAAACAGGAAAGTGCAGTCACATACCACAAGATGTTGCACCACATTTAGAGATGCCATTTAATGGTTATAGTAACTCTGTAACATACCTCACTCATAAAAATTACATGGGCTCTATCCTGTCTTACTTTCTATGAATAATTTTTAAAGTATTGTGCTTCCTCCTTTATCAAAGGTGACATCTTAGAAACGGCATTGTGAACTCTCTCTTAAAGTTAATTTTTTTATGGGCACATATCTCAGTTAAGCGATATTACATAGTAAGCACCTACCATTCAGCTGTAAAAGAATTTGTCTTTTTTTGGTCTACTCTTTTGATCAGACAAAGCCAGACTTTGCTTGTTTGGCTCTTCAAAGAATGGGTTTGGATTTCGGGACAGTGATCTAGATATCTGCATGACATTGGAAGGCCATGAAAATGCAGAGGTAAGAGTCCTGAAATTGATAAAATTTACTTTTTAAGTGGAAGAATTCTTTAAGGTTTTTTAATTCATTTAAAATTACACAGCATAGGTAAGATTTTGCTAGTAGCACATTGGCGTGTTGCACTCCGCACAATTGAAGCAAGACATAGCCTATTTTACTTTTTAATGCTCTATAAGCACGCTTTTAGTGTACTGTAGATGTCCATATAGAGAATATGATTCACCGATTTACATAAATTCATGTGCTGGCTTATTGCTTACTTCTTTTTGTACATAGGCTTTTCCTCTATGAAATACATGTTTGATAGTAAATGTGCTTGTTGGGATGGGATCCATGTTTCAACATCTGAAGCTGTGATATTTGTTTTTCCTAGAAATTAAACTGTAAAGAAATAATAGAAGGTTTGGCAAAAGTTCTTAAGAAGCATCCAGGTAGGTGTTTTAAAGTAGTGTTTGTTTTGTATTTACATTTACTATATATGTAGTTAATGGAAATGTTTTATGTACTAAAGTGTTGCTTCTCCAGGTTTGAGAAACATCTTGCCTATAACAACAGCCAAAGTGCCTATAGTAAAATTTGAACACAGACGAAGTGGCTTAGAAGGAGATATCAGTTTATACAATACACTGGTAAGCGTCTCTTTGTGTTTCATTTTGCATTTGAAGAAAGCTTTTTAATTCATTGTAACTTAAATAATCATTGGAGGGAATAATTTTGAAACCAGAATTAAAATGCTTTTGTGTGTTTGGGGTTTTTTTTCCTACATTATTTAAATTCGGTGGCCCACACTGTCAAGCCCAAGCCAAGTAGCTCTATAACCTGATGGCAGAGCAGTGTCATGGCACACAAAGCATTTTTGTGAATGCTCCTGAAACGCTGTTAGTGCCACATTCGCCAAGGCCTTTCTGCCATGATGAAAAGAACATCTCGTCCCAGCTTACATCTGGCACAATGAAATTGCACGATTTCTTATGTAATGGGCTCACATTCACCTCTGAAGAAGATGCAGTTTGTGGAATTTGTTCCAATGTGAGTCATCTTACGGACTTAATTCTTTGCTGGTGTTTTCCAAGGTTCTTGTTGTTACATGTCAATAGTGTTCTGATTACACCTTTCAGTTACATTTGTGCAGGAAATGTTGCATGAATTTTATGGAATGTTGTCGTGGATTTTTGCCCTGCAATGGTATTATTATTATTATACATCACTTGTGTTTGAACTTGTGCAGATAAATTACATTGAAACACCTGTCTGATTTTTATTCCCCCCCCATCCCCAGGCGCAGCATAACACAAGAATGCTGGCCACGTATGCAGCTATTGATCCTAGAGTGCAATATCTGGGCTATACAATGAAAGTTTTTGCAAAGGTAATATAAAAAGAAGGTACTTATTTGTATAATACAGTGTTTTCTGATACAGCCACTGAGTTTACTTTTTGCTAATACCAACTGGAATGGACACAGTAGAATGCTATTAATATGAAGGGCACTTTCTTAAACTGAGTGTACTTATGCATTATTCATTATACAATAACGAATCTTAATTTTTTTGTAGTATTGCATACTACTGTATACATTCCAAAAATCTTACTGTAAAGAGCAAGTTTCCAAGTTGGCAGACATACACTTTTGAATGTATGTTGCATGGTGGTGACTTCATAGCTACACAAATACTCTGTGTTTAAGCAAAATCCTTCCTCCTCTGTTTGCATGGGTGGAAAAACCAGGAACAGCTGTCACTGCTGCTAATGTCGAAGGGATTCACAAATTACTGTTTTTTACAGACCTAGGAGGTTAAAAATGTGGTGTTTGTGACACAAGCTTGAAGCAAAAAGTAGCTTTGAAGCTTGTGCTCTAGAAAGGTTATACTGTAATAAGGCTTTCAAGCATAGTAAGGTAATTCACTGGTGTTCGTTTTATGCTGTGTTGTGCATGCTGGACCATGGTTTAATTAGGTATGCGTATGTATGCTAGCAAAATGCCAGGTATTGCCTAAGTTGCCAGTATGACATGGAAATGCTTGCCTATTAATTAATTATTTTTTAAAAAGGAAAAAAGACGTGAAACCAAAACAGTAAGGAATCATAGAAACAGCTCTAGTAACATGATTTTAGGATAATTAACTTCTACAGTATTGAAACCTGGACATCAGATGTGGAGGTTTGTTGGGATTTCTGTTTTGGGGTTTTTGATTTGTTTTTTTCAACTTGGCACATTATAAACTAAAAAAAATTATTTTGGCTCTGAAAAGCTTTTCTGTTTTTGTGTTAGTCAGTTTATGTTGTGGGTTTGCCAGATGGCACTTGACTCTAAGGACATTTGTTTTTCAGGCTTCATAAACCAATTTTTAGTTGAGAGATGAATGTGTTTTCTGTTAGTGCTGGGGTTTCTGTTTGCTTTCTCACATAGTTGTTTGTCTTAAATAATAGAATGCAAATTAATTATTTTGTTTAAAATGTATTTTTTCAGCGCTGCGACATTGGTGATGCATCCCGTGGTAGTCTGTCTTCGTATGCCTATATTCTTATGGTTTTGTACTTTCTACAACAGAGAAATCCACCAGTTATTCCGGTTCTTCAGGAGGTAGGTTTTCAGAAGAAGAGGCTATGAAAACAGACGCACTGTTTGTTCAAGCCAAATACGAGAAGTCTGGGCTTTTAGGATCAGGGGAATGAATGAAATATGGGGCCTTTCTGCATTAGCAGGTTCCTAACTCCTGCTTGGTTGTAGTGGGTAAAACTTACCAAGAAAATTACAACAAAATCAGGAATTTTTTGGACCTAAGTTCTGCTGTTACATTTATTCTGGCATTTTGGTCTTATGATGATATTTATGTACTGAACATGATAGGAAAAAAAATGGCAGGTGGTATGGAGAGAAGGGAATTGTAATTATGAGACTTTGCCAGATGCTCTTGAGATGCGAGTCCAGGTCTTCCATCAGTTATTTTCAGAAGCAATACTTATTGCTCAACACCTTATCTTTAAGAGAAAAAGTTTATTTTATGATTTGATGAGGGGAAAAAAAAGATAACTCATGCTTTGGTACAACTTTCAAGATACTATTTTACACATGCCAGGAAACTTTATTAAGAAAATAACGTTCTGTACCTCCATTGCATGGGTGCGGAGAATATAATTAGTCAGCTATTTACCTCTTCCTGGATACACTCTGGAACTCCCAAGCTCTTTGAAAATTATCCCTTTTTGGCTTTTTTGTTGTCTGTGTGCAAGAGGAAAATTGGCTTAAGCACTGCAGTTGCGACTCAAGACTTTCTTGCTGATACTTTACTAGTGGTTGGGGGTTGTTATTTTATTGCCACCCTGAGAGTGCATTTAAATAACAGTGGAATTTCCCCTTGGCCTTGCTAAAGTCAAAATGTAATAAGAGTCGTATAAAGTTTCCTTAGAGATTTTGTGGGCAAGAGAGATGTTGGAATCTTGATGAGGTAATTCAGTTATGTTTTCTTAGTTGCAAAGAACAAGTAAAAATAAAATATCCAAATAATTGGAAGAGGCATAGCAATAGTGCAAAAAGACTTTCAAACTTTTTACCAATGGGAAATTCTGCCTATATAAGAACTAATTGTTAAAACTAAAAGATTTATATTTTTGTGCTATTTCTTACAAAGCAAAATTGCAAGTCTTTTATGGTGACTTTGAATTAGAGTGCTAACTGCGTCCCTCTCCATTTTGGCAGATATTTGATGGAAAACAGATTCCACAAAGAATGGTGGATGGATGGAATGCCTTTTTCTTTGATGACATGGAAGAATTGGTAATATTCTAATTCCAGAAGTCAGTAAAACTTAAGGCTTGGTTTTTTATGGGAAAGTAATATATTTCTAACAGTGCAATATATAAAAGAGTAGTTAAACTTCCATATCCATATTATTATAACTTCCCAAATGAGTTCCTGTTTTGCTGAAATCAGTGTCTGCTTTTTCTTAGTTTATTTTAAATCATTTCTAAGTAACGTAAATCAGGAAAAATACTTTTTACTCTTAATAAACAGTCCAGGATTGAGGTGAGTGTGAACTGTGGGGGTTTAACCAAGTGAAACTGTTCATGGTAGACAAACTCATAATTAGAGACGTAGTTCAGGAGGAGAAGTCCTTCGGTGACTGTACCTGTATAAATTGTGTCTTCAATTGCATGCAGAAGAAGCGTCTGCCTTCTCTTGGGAAGAACACTGAATCACTTGGAGAACTTTGGCTAGGGTTGCTGCGATTCTACACTGAAGAATTTGACTTCAAGGAATATGTGATCAGCATCCGGCAGAAGAAGCTGTTAACTACGTTTGAGAAACAGTGGACATCCAAATGTATTGCCATTGAAGGTACTTATTGCTGAATTTTTGTTCCATTGAGGGGGGACTGATGAACGCTATTACTTGAGAATCTGTTCTCCTTCTTGCACAGGATCTTTATGTGAGGAAACTAAACATAAATGACATAAATGTTTAAAAAAAGCATTGTTTGCAAGTCCTACATCTTACAAAATGAGATTAGACTTCTAACTTTCGATATACATCAGTAACTTGCTCTTGCCTTATTGTGGTTAGTCACATATTTTTGAAACACTCAGCGTTGCTGCGCTATCATCTACTCTGTGAGTGAATTTGAAATGGAATTTTCTGTGTTGAAATAAAAATTTTTGTTGTGGCATATTTTTTCCAGTTTTGATTTGGTTTTCCCCCTTCTTTACACAGATCCTTTTGACTTGAATCATAATCTCGGTGCTGGAGTCTCTAGGAAAAGTAAGCTATTAGTGTGTACTAATGGTTAATGTTCGCTAATTTCTAAAGTGTTGTGTTGTGCCTTTTCTTTTGTTTTCCAATAACTTTGTCTTTCTTCAATAGTGACTAATTTCATAATGAAGGCATTTATCAATGGGAGAAAATTATTTGGTACCCCATTCTACCCAACTGTTGGAAGAGAAGCTGTAAGTTTTCAGGTTTTAGTATGTTTTTTATGTTTCTTCATCCGCTGAATTGATTCATCCAGAGCAAATCTCTTACATGTAGTTATCAATTTGGTATGCACAATATATGTAATTATGCATCATCTGCATAAAAGGTATAGCTTATTATTGGGTTCCTGAGTTTTATCTGAGTTCGTATTAAAATGTTCTTTGATGCAGTGACCGTGTTCTGTTTTGTCCTGTGCCTAATAAAATAGGACCTATTTTTATTGGGACTTTTGAGTATTACTCTGATACAAATAATAATAATAAAATTCTACAGTGTGGATGTAGTTAGCTGTAACTGACAAATGTGACCATATGTAGTAAATATTATTGCTAATTAGTTTGGTTTTATTTAATTGTTTGCATACGTGTTCAACACAATGCTATAGTGCTTCTGGAAAGCATATACTGTGTGTTTGTATAGTGTTCATTTGTGTTCTGCCTCATCTCAGATTTTCACTCCACATTTTACATAAGGATAAAAGGCAGGACAGAAAGCAGCCTTAGTATGCAAATGAGCTGTCTCTTACATGAAGGAAATAATGCCAATAGTATTGCATAGTATTTTATATCTCCAAAGTGCCCAACAAAGGAAGAGTTCTCAGTCTCCTTCCTAAGCCAATGCCCTGTATGGCAGCTTAGTGGTACAGAGAGGAAACTGTAGCAAAAAGGTTCAGTAAATACCTAAGCCTACAGTAGGACTTTGCTCCTGAGCTGTGGTTAGGACATTTCTATTTGTATCTCTATTTCAGTCTTTCAGGCGAGATAAGTACTTTCACAATGTTTATATTGCTCAGAGGCTATAAACTGTGGCCTTTGTGCTGACACACATCAGAACTGCAGCTGTCCTTAGCAAATTCCAGGAGAGGGGAGTGACATAGGTCAGCGTGCAGATGCTCCGTCTGTTTCCCACCTGAGCTTTATTCTGTCCAGGAGGATATGATTATGTCATTTGGGAAGGGACATAGGCTGCTTCGGAAAGCATACAAGCAGTGACTCAGATACCAAAATAGATCATATGCAAGAAATTGCCCTCTGAAGAGCCTTTGGGGAAGTGGAAGATCGGCAGCTGGCTGGAACCTAGTTAAGCTCTTCTGCACATTCAGCCTCTGTCTCTAAGACTAAATACCGCATTTTAGCCCAAACTGCTCCACATCTCTGAAAAAGCTGCCATTATCTAGGGGAAGACAAGGACTAGGTACAATTTAAGAAGTAGTAAAATTCAGGGAACAATAGGAGATGAAAGCTGTCCATTTTTCTTTGATTTCTCAGTCTTCTAAGTGAATGGTTTATATATTGCATCTGTCTGATGTGTTTTGATAGGAATACTTTTTTGACTCAAAAGTACTGACAGATGGGGAATTGGCACCCAATGACAGATGTTGTCGTGTCTGTGGAAAAATTGGTCACTACATGAAAGACTGTCCAAAGAGGAGGAGGTAAGTAATATACAAAGCTTATGTAAAATCTTTGAGATTAAATCAGGAGAGATTTCGATATTTGAAATTTTAATGGAAATGAAGAATATGCTGAATTGCAGAGAAAATCAAAGCTTCGTATCTGATCTTCAGCTTCCCATCCTGTCTTTGCTTTTCTTAAGACTATTTCTGGTAATCTCTTTAAATCTTAGAGTGTTTATGCAAGCACACGCAGTAAAATCAACAGTCTGTAATATGTTAACACTTCTGCTTCATGATCTATCTGTAGTTACAGCTTACCTTAAAATTTAGATCACTGAATTATCTTTTTATAGCGTAAACATTCAGATGGAGACCATATTACCTGACAGCACCATTTGTAATGTATTAAAATGGACTTCCTGTAGTGATCATGTTCGGAAGACAGTGTTGAATTTGAATTACTCTGTAGATCTGATAACATACCTCTGCAAGGCAGGTAAAAGTTCATTTATTAAAATCTAGGAGTGGTTAAAATGTACATAGTTAACAGTGCGTTTCTGTAACATCATACCAGTGCCAGTCACTTAGGGATCTTGCACTTGTTCGTTAATTACACTGAGGAGTTTTGCATCCACTACTCCTGCAAAAGGAGTCCCTAGAACATGCAGGTCAATGTCTCCAAAAAGAGTTTAGCAGGAATTGAGAGAGAATGTGCCCTCCTTGCATTTTTACGTCTTTGGATTTTTAATGACCCATTCAGTCTAGGTTGGCTGACTCCTAAAACCTGTTGAAGCCCTGAGAATGCAGATTAAAGTCTGGGCTTTTTCATTTACCCCTTACGTTCAGTTGTGTGCTCCATAGTTCTTCAAAAGATTCTTGGTCTCTTCCTGCTGCAAAGTCCTTATTTACAGCCTGTTGTTCAGTCAGCAGAGCTCAAGATACATGAAACTGGACTGGGACCCTAAGGTCGCAGGTTGACTGTTTCTTTCAGTCACTCCCTTAACGCTCCTCATAAGCACTAGCACATTGAATTGCGTTACCTCTTCCCTTACGTCTGCCTCAGGAAAAGAAATTGTGATGTGTTCTTCACACAAACTGCTGCTATAGCACAGCTACACAGAATCTCTCGAATTGTATACACAGCTGACAAAACAGTATTAATATTTAACAATCGAACAAATATGTGGAAACCGGCCTTTATTTCTTGTCTTGGTTCCTGATCACTAGTTCTTCTCCTGTTTGTTGTATTAGTACTGAGTGTTTGAAAGAGCCTCAGTGCTTTCTTTCACATCCTGTCGAGGCTCAGGATGCTAATATACTCTCATAGAGAAATATGCTGTCTCCCTTCAGGGGGAGGTTATATCGACAAGATATAGCAAACTTGTTTTGCTTATATTCTGACTCAGTGGGGTTATTGCGCAAAACTACTCCCAAACTAACTGGCAGGTTAAGCCTACTTAACTGCAGGTATAGTTCTGCACTGATACAGTCAGATAGCTTCCGGACAATAGTGTGGAGTTTCGAAGTCCATTAACTTTATACAAACAGGTTGTTAACCAGCCCAGATTCTGAAAGCGTTTTTCTGGGATTCCTAAGATATTTGTATTCTGGTGCAGCTCTTGGTTATTTAACCATTCCCCTTGTACATACCAATATAACAACTCTACCAAGATTTTATTTTTTGTGGTTTTGTGATATTGCTAATAAAAATTATTATTCAGGTTGAAGAAAAAGGAGAATGAGAAAGATGATGAAAAAGAAGTGAAAGAAGATGATAGAGAAACCAGAGAGAAAAGGTGTTTCATCTGTGGGGATGTGGGTCACGTTAGAAGAGATTGCCCTGAATTCAAACAAACCCGTCAGAGAAATAATAGTGTGCCAGGTAAGTTAATTTATGTGTTAGTATAATTTTTAAGTCCTGAGATCCCTTCTCTCTAGGTTTCTGTACAGACCTGGTAATTATCTTAAAAAAATACTGTCTGCAACTAATGATTTTGGTCGTGGCAAATACAGCTTTTCATCTAAGTGTTGATTTTCTTCAAGGGGAGTAATGCCTCCTGAAGTACCGTCTTTGCATGGGTGGTAAAAATGTACTCAGCAGTAAGTATAGTGTACTTTAGGCTATTGTATTATTTGTCTTCCACTCACAGTGGGTACATTCAGGAGTAGTAATAATAGTAAAAATTGAATGCATTTCCTATTCCAAATGTTTCTCAAGCGTTAGCTAACCCTCCATCATCTGTGAGAGGTAAGTAAATGTATTCTCACCAAAAATCATTAGTCTTAAAGCAATACTTCCAAAAGCATACGGATGCATTAGAAAGCTAGATCCAGCTTTCAAATTAGTGTTAGTAATTAGAGACAAGTCTAATTGCAAAACCATTCAAATTAGGCCCTTAGGTGCCTGCAGTACTTGAAAAAGTAGAGAAAGCAATCATAAATCACCTTCAGGGAGAACCTTGCTGCTTTTCTCTATTCTGATAGCCTTTACTCTCTCTGTCTCTTTTTCTTTCTCTCTGTCTCTTTTTCTTTCTCTCTTTTCTTCCCCACCTTTGCCCAAAAGTTTCTGCTGTTGCTGTTTAAAATCCCACTACTTACAGCAATAGTGTGGAAACCTGTATAAAGTAGCACTCTGTCCTGATGGCAAAGTGAGCTTTGTGCTAGAATTTGTATTGCTCAGCTTTTGGGTTTAGCTGCTCTAGCTATTCATTTTGGCTGTTGCCAGTAGAGGGAAAGCTTTCCACTTAAACGAGAGGAAAGGTTGAAGTGATTTACCTACTCTGTGTCACATGAGAATTAAGGTATCACTGACTCCCAGTTCTGTGTTCATTATTCTGTCATGCATAACCTTGTGGTTTTTATTAACATTTTTGTTCCTTGATTAGGCACCCAGTTGGTCCGAAGCATGGTAAATTCACAGCTAGTGGCTGTGAGTCAGCAGCAAGTGGAACGGCCTTTGCGCACTAGACAGTCATCAGAATGTGTAAGTTCCAATTAGCTGTAGTGTTGAAGTAAGCAAGGTGTAGCAAGCCAGCAGTCTTGGGCCGTGCTAGGAACAGGTTTGCACAGTCTTTTTCTCAACAGGTTCTGGACTTCATAATGACAACATTGCACTCTGCCAGTTAGTGAAACTTATAATTTAGTGTCTCTTGGAGAGCATATATGGTCTTCCAGTATGGAAACTATGTAGATAGATTTCTTTTGAGATAGCTTGCAATTCTGAAAGGCCAGCTTCACTATCTTTGAGATTTAAGGTAGGATGCCTTTTGAAGGCTCTAGCTTAGTTATTCTGTCAATGTTCTGGAGTTACTAAGGGAAGCAAAGCATAGCTCGTTGTCAATGTGCTGCAGACTTACGTTTGTGACTACCATGATTCTTTGTGGTGTAAGAGAACTGTCTTAAGGGACTGTCATGAACAGGCAGGGTACACATATGAATCATACTTCAATTCAGATGCGATACCCAGGGATAAAGTCTGCCAGAACATGATAGAAGCACAGATAGAACAATGGGGAAATTCAGGTAGTTTTCTCTTAGCATTTTTTCAAGTCTCTATAGAACTAGATAAAGTATGTTTAACATGCTTCTAAGTGGAGATGGATAGCACAGGGTATTTGAGCAAATACAGCTGGTGGCATTTAATGTTTTTGGAATACAGAATACAGCAGAAATTAATTAATTTTAAGCTGTTAGTCTGAGAAACATATGCCTGCTAATGAAGCTGGCAAGTAAGCAAACGTAGTGATCAGGGCTGCTGATCATTAGTGCTCTTTGTTCAGTTTACTACTGAATAGTGTATTCATAGTATAGAGTGTTTCCTAACTGATCAGCATTTCTGGGAATGCTCCAGTAACAGAGACTTTATGACTTCATTTTTACTGTAATAATATGCTGTTAAGGAGGGACTGACACAGCCCTAACTTAAGCGAAGGGCTGAACTGCCACCATGCTGTCACATGACACAGGAGTATCCTTTAGGAGCCTTGTATTTCTGCTTGGGGAAGTTGAAGCTGGACATGTGGGACATCTGTCTGACTGCACACACAGTCAAGACACATCACGCACACTGGATCTACTGCATGTGCATAGTCTTGTGTCATCTGGATGTCATGGACTCTGTGTGTGTGTGGCATTTTTGTCATTTGGCCAGGATTTCTTGGTGAATATGTGCTGTCCAGGGATTGATTGAGGAGAATGGGAAGGGGGAATGTTAGTGTGGAGCAAGAGGCTGGAGCTTAACATTTCTCCTCTCTTGCTGCTGGCATGTCCAGTGCGTGCTTTTGGTGGTTTAGTGTTTGCAGGAAGGCTGTAGTCAGTGCATGTGCTCTATTTTTATAACATTTAAACTGTTAAACTAGTTGTTGTCTTTCAAATCCCAGGTTTTACCATCTCTTCCTGGTTTGATAGAAAGACATAGGAGGCACTCATACTGGAACAGTTGGAATAGCAGCAGGGAGCGATCCCAGCATCTGGGCTTCAGCTTTTGCCCAGGCAGATACACACAGTGTGCTGCTATAGGGAACGCTCTGAAAGGCTGGCACGGGAAAGTCCTACAGACCTCTGGTTATTGAAGAAAAGTGACTCCCAGTTTAAATGGACAGGCGAGCAGTCATGGCTAGTGACAAGGTGCAGAGACCTTTAACTTCAGGTGTTTGACAGCAGCTGAGTCACTTGGAGCTTAGCTGTCTGCTGTAGTCTATGGAGGGAGACAAGCAGCTCCGGGGGAAGGTGGAGATATGAGGTTCGGGTGATCATCTCCAGTTCCGGTATCTGTCATTGGAATTTCTCTTAGGCGGCACCTATTTTATGCCATTGTCTCAGTGCTTAAAACCAGATTAGGTTAATCCAGACATTGGTAATAAATTTTGAAAGACAAACTGGGGAACTCTTTTCCGAGCCACCCCAGTTCTTGGGGTGCTTCTCTGCTTAGTTGCAATACCAAACAGATGAAATAGGCTCATGCCTAGGGAAAGCTTTGTAAGAGCTCTGCAAAGGCTGTAATAATTGCTATTTCTGTGCCTTCAGCCATGGCCTAACATCGGGGTATGGAGGTTGAAACTGGGGTTTTGGGTTTCAACTTCTTGTTTAACAGATTAAATACAAATTAAGTAACTATTAGGAGCTTATTTTGGAATTACTTTAAAAAGTGGCTATAGTAATAAGAACCACTCGATTCAGAAGTAAGGTAATTTGTTACTGGGATTCTGGGCTGTAAATAAGTAGGGTGGGGGAAGACACGGATTAAAAATCGGAAACGTGTCTGAGGAGTCTAATGAAGAGCTTGGGGCTAATGTTTGCTCAGAATGATGTTTCTGATGGTGGGGATGGGCAACATTAACAGGCAAAATTATCTGATGGTAAAAATCAGTGTCAGTCAAACTGCACTTGTTTAAGCCAGCAGAAACTGGAGCACAGTATTTGGGGTGTTGCTGGGGAGTGCTTTGCCTTTTTTATGAATTGTCTAATGAAATAGGTGCTTATTAAAGAAAAAAACCACCATTATATAGCTAGTGAACTAATCAGAAATACATACTTTTTTTTCCCCTCCAGTCTGATTCGCATCAGTCATCTTACTCTCCACAACCTCAACAATTTACACAGAATTCCTCTCAGCCAGCCTCCATTAACCAGACTCAGCCACAACCAATATCCCAGTCTAAGCACGTTCCGCAACCACAGCAGGGTGCACAGCCACCCCATCAGGTCCAGCTGCCTTTGTTTAACTTTCCCCAATCTCCCCCAGGTCAGTATTCCACCTTGCATAACCTGGGACTACTTCAGATGCACCATCACCACCAAATTCAGCTTCCCAACACTTCCTGGCCTATTCATGGGCCCGTTATTCACTCTGCACCGGGTAACCCTCCTCATTCTACAAATGTTCCATTTTCTATGAGATCTGGCAGCAGCAGCACCGCAAATAACCAGAGCAGTGTAAGCTTGAATGATCCCAGTATCATCTTTGCACAGCCTGCTGCCAGGCCCATGGGAATCCCCAGCACTTCTCATGAGGGACACTGGCACAATCCTGTGACTCCAAACTCACTGGTGAACAATGGCACTGTGGGGAATTCAGGTAACTCTTCTCTGTTGTATCAAACCTCTCGCACTTTGTGTACAAACGTTAAATGTTACAGAAACAGCTAACGCTTTCAGCTTGTTTTATATTAAAAATACGATGCTTAAGAAACTAAGTCATTACCTTCACTGTCTTAACATTTCCATACGAAAAAAATTACGCAAGTTGGATTGTTGTAACTTCCAGGCATTGGTCCTGTCTGCCATTAACGGCTGTGCAACACATGAGAAATCATGCATTCAACTGAGAAATGTTCTAATAATTGTTTGAGTCTAAAGCCCATTTCTGTGAATATGCTTCTAAATACGGTTTCCACTTATGTTGTTATATGGTTTATTAGATGAACGCTGAGACTGCAGCTACAAACTTAGAGACTGGCAGAATTATGGTTGTGCAAGTTGAATATCGCCTCCTTGCATTTAGTGCAACATGACATGGTATTCTTTTTTCCTGTAGTTTATCCTGCCGTGTTTAACTTCCTTAATCTCAATGTCATTTCCTGAAAATACTTCATACACGTTTTCTCTGCGACAAGTGGGCAACCAAAGCTGAGTACGTTTGTATGTTTGAGGCTGAGAAAAATAGTATAGTAATTAAAGCCCATGCAGTTTTCTGTGCAACATAAAACATGGCAGCCCCTAAATTTCAACAGTGATCTTTTAAATCATGATAATGATCTTTTGATTTATTCCGAGTGTGTAACTCTTATGTTTAAAAAAAACTATTTGTGGCTCTTACAATATGCTGATGCAGTTGTTCATCACGAGATGGAAATTTTGCATCTCCTGCACAGCCTTTCTCTGCCCTAACAAGGTGATTGACAGCAACAGTAGATTTTCAGCTGAGGCAACAGTGTTGGATGAGGGATAATTCACCAGTGAGTTTCAGATAGTTGTTGAGATGCTGGAGGTGTATGTTTCTCTATTCAGAGCTTAGTGGAGAATATATTTTAGAGGATACAGAAACTGCTGCCAGTGTGCGCTCTGTGCCTTCATTTTGTCCCTGCCTCTCCGTTTCTGATCCGTGTGCTCTGTACAGGCTCGTCTGTCCCCTCCTCCATGTCCACATCAGCTATGACTTTTTCTCAGGCAGCTCCTTCCAATCCAAATCATCTTACCCAGGTAGCTGCCTTCTTTCAGATGAGCTCCCCGAATCCTAGTTTCTGCTCAGTTCTCCCTGAATGAATCCTGTTTCTCATCATGTAGTCACTCGGTCCCTGTCTTCAGTCTTTTTCCTTTTGCTCTCAGTTTGTTCGCTTCCACTCTCATTGCGTCTGCACAGGTTTTCCAGTTTTCTTGCGCTGTCAGTCACGGTATTTTTTTCCCTTCCATCTATTTCCAATCTCATGACACTCCTTTTCCAAGTTCCTAGTCCTCCCATTTTTCCCTCTTTATATTTTAATCAGTTTTGTTTCCTTTTTGGCTTAGCAGCCATTGAGGTGGGGTCACTGGGTAGGCGCACGGTAGAGATGAGCTCTCTGCTCTCTGTTGGAAACCTGCTTTCATACTTCCTTGGGACAATTTGGGGAACAGTAAGTTTGTGGAAACTTGTTTTGGCTCACGATAATTTCGAGTTGGAAGGAGCAACTTTACTTCCTTTGCAGTAGACAATTGATCAGAAGTAGTATCATTAGAAGTTTCAGACAGAAAACTTTTTTTCATGCTTACTCCAGAGCCATGCTTCATGTTTTATTGTGTAAAAGTTACTATTCTTTTTAAATGCCTAGCTTACTTTTATTTAATGAAAGTCTGTCTGCAAGTTTGTTTGTTTGTTTGTTTTGTGATCCTGAAGGGGAACTGAATTATTGACAAGGATAGTTACTTAAATGTATTTATTTTTAAATGTACATTGTTCAAGTTGTTAAATAAGCAGGCATTGGCATGTCTTAAAAAATCGGGAGCTACGAACAAAAAGAGCAGAAATAATAATACAGCGTTCGGCATCAACTGTTGTGTGTCCTGCCTCCTTGGATGCTTGATTTCTCATCCTTAATGCTGCAGTAATACTGGATTTGTAAATGGAACAGCTTTCAATTTATGTACTTACTTCAAAAGTTTTAATTTTTCTTCCCAAAAACCAATTTTAAGTTGGTCCGGTGACCTGTGTGTCAGGTTTCTTAAGCATACAGGTATTAGTGGAATTCCAGTGTACACCTTCTGAGAATTATTTCTTGCCGTAGGATACTAGCTTTCATGTTGCAGCTACATCAGTGATAGCGAATATCTGTGTGGAATCAGCTATTAGTAACATTGTTCGGACCTTGTATTTTTCATCATGAGAATGACATAGGAATAGTGAAATTGTAGGTCTTGATATTAATACTGATTCATCCTCTGTCCTACCCTCCCCCCCCAGTAACTTCTATTATAGTGAATAATGGAGTAATTTAGGTGGTAATTTTTATTGGTGTATATTTAAAAAAAAATAATAAGAGTAGCACATCAGACTAATCGCATTAAGTCCCCCGCAAACTGTTATTTAAGATGTAAATTGTATTTGTGACTTACTGTTTAATTATTTCAACTTGCAATGTGCTTTTCCCTTTCAATTGAAAAATAGATCAGGGTTTCCAAGGACAGTTTGGTAAAATGAACCCTCCTTCTGTCCCTTGGGACCATGGGACCCCTACCCATTTTCCTCTCCTCCGAGGAGCGTGGCCTTACAATATGCCTCAGAACTACATGCAGCAGGGAAATGCCAGCTACCCACCGAACAAACCTTTCTACCCTCAAGGTACTAGAACTAGTATATGAATCAACAGCTCATGCAACATGTCTCTTTACTGTCTCAAAGGCTTTAAAAGCCAAGGAATCGTGTTTCACTTGCTAGGCTCCCTGGAACCATAATGAATCCAAGAGTCAAATCAACGCTTCAGCTTCCTGTATGGATGGATGAAAATCATTGTGGGAGGGAAGGGGTTAAATCAAATTGTGAATTCTGAGCCAATTTGCAGTCTGTTGCACATCTAAACTCTTTCTCCTTCGCTGCTGCAGTCTCACTGGAGACCCACCTCTGCTTCAGTAGAGGTTTAGATGATTTGCCCGTGAGCGTGTTAAGAACATGAAGATGTTATTGTCCTAATTCATTTTATTTGGCTTTTGTACTTTGCCTTGTGGAATGACTTTACACACAGAAAAACTTGCAAGAATATAGAATAATTCAGGTTGGAAGGGGCCTCTGGAGGTTTATCTAGTCCAACCTGCCTGCAGTCAAAGCAGCACTAACTTCCGAGTTGGATCAGGTTGAGTTATTGAGGGTGCTTTGAAGGACTGGCTTTATCTCAACTCTTTCTGATGCTATAGAATGGTAAAGGTGTTCAGCATCTGGGGAGGATTGGGAACGACTATAGGAAAAAGACCGTTGGCTCCACTAAGAGAGAAACTATGCCCAAATCTTAACTTGGAGGCTTTGCAATTACTGTGTTGCTGGATCAACTGGTATAAAATGAGAGATAGTGGCACCAAATCCTTTTTTCAAAATCTAATTTATTGGCTGTAGCGAGGTTTCCAAGTGAGACCCATATTTAAAAATCCTGAACCTATTTTTGTTCAATAATTAAAGTAATACAACAAAATGATGATTCTGAAGGAATTCTGGAGATACAGTTGAAGTAATACTGTATTGTCCCATGAAATGGGTTAGTTGTACGGATAGCATGTGTCAGTCTAGTAAATGCCTTTATTTCTAAGTAAGATTAATACATTGAATATAGCCAAGCACTGTTAAATATATTGAATTTGCTGAAGTAATTGTAATCCATTTTCTTTTAGCTGGTCCACTGATGCAGAGTAACCAGCGGTTCTCGCTTCTGTCTCAAGGACACCCACACTTGAATCTGAATTACATTCAACAGAAAAAGTGAAATTTAATGGGATTGTGGGTGGGTGGGGGGTGGGGGAGGAGGAAAAAAATTCAGGTTCTGATTTAAAATCTTAATGCAACATGTTTAGATACAAGATTATTTAAGACTGTTTTTAAACTGTATCATTTGTACATAGATATGAACTATAGTTTTTACTAGTATCACAAAACTGAGTGATACAAATTTCATCTATTTTATTACCCT
This sequence comes from Rissa tridactyla, assembly GCF_028500815.1. NCBI lineage: Eukaryota > Metazoa > Chordata > Aves > Charadriiformes > Laridae > Rissa > Rissa tridactyla. Next base: position 48,866,119 of record NC_071473.1, on the reverse strand, counting down.
ATTTTTAAGGGGAATTGTGTTTTGTTTTATCTTGATAAACTGTAAAGAGAGAGAATTTTTAAAATTAAGTTCTTTATTTTCTATTAGCTGTATTCATACTTTGGTTGCTTCAGACTTTATATATATTGTTCTAAAAGAATAAAATTAGAAGGGGATTTCATGTGTTTAAAAATTTGTCACTTCTATTCTTTACAGAACTATGTAGTGCCAAAAAACTTTTTAAAAGAAAAATAAAACTTCAAAAAAAAGGACATAAGACTTTTTCCTCTTCCCTATTTTATGCATGCTTGCATTTAGCTGTAATTAGGAAACCAGAATAATAAAAACAGCTTTAATTTAATTATCCTAAAGAAGAAATGAAAGATGAGCAGCTTTAACGAGGCATACAGTCAGTGTACGCCTTTTTTCCCTGTGCCGGTGTCATTGCATGTGCTGCTTACAGCCACTGTGTCTTTCTTGGAAAATACTTGATTTGAGGGAAGAGCACACCTGCTTTTCTGTTCATAAACTTTGCAAAATACTATGCAAATACTCTAGAAAAATCAGTCTGTACTGTGAAGTAATTTTAAAGAGTACCTTTCATAAAGTCGTTTGGCATGCTATTTTCTGTGCTGTCAGCACTCATCAAGCAATAAATGAAAATATCTAAGCCGTAAATGCAGTGTTCAGGAGACAAACACGCCAGGCCCTGTTCCTGAAGCAAGACTATGAATAAAGGAATGGTACACAAGGGGTTTAACACAACACAAATTAATCCATAATTTAATGTACTAAAATAAGAACTGTAACTTGAGTAGGAGATTATATATTCTTAATTTGAAAAACAGGGACTTACTGAATGCTGTCTGATACCACCATCAGAAGCGTATCATTTGATATGCTTAAGGATGATTCACAGAATCACAGAATGGTTTGGGTTGGAAGGGACCCGAAAGACCTAGTTCCCCGAGGACCCACAGCTGTATCTTAACAGGTCCCATGGACTTGTGCACCTTGAGGTTCCTCAGATGGTCTTGAACCTGATCTCCTATAGTGGGTGGTCCCTCATTCTCCCAGTCCTTTCCTTTGCCTTCTGTGACTGGGGCGGTGTGGCTAGAGCACTTGCTGGTAAAGACTGAGGCAAAAAAGTTGAGTATCTCAGCCTTGTCCATATCCTGTACGACCAGGTCTCCCATTTCCTTACAGAGAGGGCACACATTTTCCCTAGTCTTCCTTTTATCACTGACACACCTCTAGAAGCTTTTCTTGTTGCCCTTGACATCCCTGGCCAGATTTAACTCTTATCTGGGCTTTATCTTTCCTAACCTGATCCCTGGCTGCTCAGTTTCTCTGTATTCCTCCCAGGCTACCTGTCCTCGCTTCCACACGCTGTAGGCTTCCTTTTTCTGTTTGAGTTTGCCCAGGAGCTCCTTGTTCATCCATGCAGGCCTCCTGGTGTTTTTGCCCCACTTCCTCCTTGTTGAGATGCATCACTCCTGAGCTTGGAGGAGGTGATCCATGAATATTAACCAGCTTTCTTGGGCCCCTCTTCCCTCCAGGGCTTTATCCCACAGTACTCTGCCAAGCAGAGACCCGAAGAGGCCAAAGCCTGCTCTCCTGAAGTCCAGGGTAGCAAGCCTACTGTGAGCCCTCCTCACTGCCCTAAGGATCTTGAACTCCACCATCTCATGGTCACTGCAGCCAAGGCTGCCCTTGAGCTTCACGTTCCCCAGCAGCTCCTCCTTGTTGGTGAGGACAAGATACAGCATGGCACGTCTGCTCATTGGCTCCTCTGTCACTTGGAGAAGGAAATTATCGTCAACACATTCCAGGAACCTCCTGGAGTGCTTATTCCCTGCTGTGTTGTCTCTCCAACAGATAACCAGGGTGGCTGAAGTCCCCTGTGAGGACCAGGTCTTGTGAACATGAGGCTGCTCCTAGCTGTCTGTAGAGGGCCTCATCCACTTGGTCTTCCTAGTCCTGTGGCCTGTTGCAGACCTCACTGTAGTGTCACCTGTCCCCACACTCCCTTCTTACAAAGGAACCAGTAGCAGTGGTTTTAAGTTAGCTCTTGCTATTAGTAAACATACTGGACTATGACAGTCTTTCTTACTTCTTCCTGTACTGGAGGTTTGAGATGGTTTAGGCTGGTAGCTCTTCAGTGTTCATAACTCAAACATTCTCACTTCAGCAGCTGACTGCAGTGGCTGTTTGTCAAAACAACAGCCTGGTTTGAGAACGAAGCCAGCTTCAACTAGAAGTCTAAACAAAGTACGATGAAAGAAACAGCAAGGAGCCTTTAAAGACAAAACCCCCTTTAATTGCTCTTCACAAGTTTTTACAGGCCTTGATAAAAACAATCCTCAAATTCTATCACGGGAATGAGTAACTAACTACATAAAAAATGTCCTTAGCTTTCTTTTAATTAAAAAAAAAAAAAAAAAACAAAAACAAGACTTGGACAAGAGGGGAAGGATTAAAGACATGGACTGCTAAAGCAGCCAGGACATATCCAGCTGTCCCATAAAGCTAATAGGACAGTATTAGACTGCAGGTCAAGGTCTTTAAACTGTCTGCTGGATTTAGTTTGTTATTCATTCCCTCGCCGACTCTTCTTATGACTTTTCTTAGATCTGAAACAGGAAAAAAAAAATATCCATATGACAGGGTACTAGTAATTGTCTGAAAGACCAAGCTGATTCATAGCAGTAAGTGGCATTTTCTATGGTCAAATATGGATAGCGCGACTTGACTACAGCACTGGGGGAGGTACTGATGAAATATCTGATCTCCAACATTGCTAGACAACCTTCAATCCCCAAGATTAAATGACAAGTAAGAGCTCCTACAGGACAGATCCTTAAAAAAACAGGGCAAGCCTTTACCTTTCAGGCGATTTGGAATGACTTCGGTGTCTGTGACTGCGATGATGCCCTATGAGATAAAAAGGTAACGGTTACTTTCACAGACCCTGGAATTCTTTTTTGTTTTGCTAATGCAATCTGCTTCTAGTGACCAAGCGTCCTAGATAATGCCAGAGCAACCCCAGCCTTAATTAGGCACTCAAATAACCTCCTAGCAAATATATGAAAAACACACTCAGGGCAATTCTGCATGTATGGAATGAGTTCAGCTGTGCTTTCACATAACTCAGAGTTTTATAAGCCAGATTAAGAACCTATTGTACCTTCTTGCTACCGTGACACAGATTTCTCTTGCAGTGGATGTTCTGCTGATAAAGACTTGCCAGAGTTAATCTGTAAGTGACAAAAGTACCTGGAGATTTGGATCTTGATCTGTGCCGCCTCTCCCTGGATCTGCTCCGGTGTCGTCTTGGGCTCTTGCTGCGATGCCTCTCCCGGCGTGGTGATGGACTGAGAGAAAGGAATCTTTTAAAGATAGTCATACTAAAAATGCAACACGTTTTAAGATTAAATAATAGAATAACAGACTACCTTCTTCTCTTTGGAGAGCGGCTTCGCCTGTAATTGGGGGAGAAAACAAGTTGTTGATAAAAATCATTACCAGCACGAGCTGTTTAATTTCCCATATTATCCAGCAACAGCACCAGGGCTTCCTTTCCACTCCCTCATGTCCCCACTTAGCGTGTGTTTGGCCTGTTGCACAGGAAGCTGTATACGCTTCTGGACTGACCCATACAGCAAGCAAATGAGGTCAGTGATGAGTTTTTCCTGGCTTATTATCAGTAAGAACAATTAACAGGATTTCCTCTGCAGCCTCTGGCTTACATGGAAACAAAGCACTTGGTTCTCCTTAATATCTTCCCTGTATAGTCAAATTTAGCTTCAGCTGGCCAGCAAGTTCAAGCATTACTGAAGGACTAGAGAAAGGGGCAGATGGGTTGACCGTGTCTGTGCACTGCAACTCCTTACTCTAGAAAATGGCTAAAGGAATTGGGAGGCATAAGTGATTCTGACTGAATTGTCCTCTTCAATTCTATGCCTTGCTCCAGCCATCTGCAGTACAGTAGGTAAAATTATTGCTTAAGAGAGCCGTGTCACCTTCTTGGAGACCTGCTTCGGCTCCGCCTGTATCGCACAACTGGAGATCTGCGAGGTTTATCAAGGTCTCTGTAGCCTCTTCTGCGGTGGTCAGGAGAGGGTGCTCGCTCCAGCTGCGAACAATGGCCGGAGGGAAAAGATTCTGTAACTCTTGTTTCATCAACGTTTTTATCTATCAGTAAAATTTTCTGAACAATTAATATAAATGACAAAAGTCGTATGATCAAGCTTCCCCATCCTCAAGTATTTCACATTCATAAATAAGTGGTACTGCCTGAGCTTGCCATTTGAAAATTAAATTAGCCACCTGTCATACTGTTGGTTCTTAAGAAGTACAGCAGAATTGACTATGATGGTCATCATAACGTTCATCATCACCTTTGATTCTCTCCAATATACATGTATATAAACATATTTCAGATAAATTGTTTTAAGCAACACAGAATAGATCCAGATTTGTGAATTTCAGGAAACAGAAAAGCGTGACAAACACAGAGCACCTGAGAACTGCTTCAGGGTCTAACAAGTTCTCGCATGTAGCTTATATGAAAATATGTTAAGGGAGGAGACAGGAGTTTCAAGCAGCCTCCTGGTGACCCCCCCTCAAATATTTCTGACAGGCCATAAAGTGTTCTGCGGTGGTTCAGCACTGTCTCTAACTATCCCTTTGCAAAATATTTCACCAACCTTTTCATCTTCCTCCTCCTCCTCCTCACTAGATTCTACATCATCCATGTCTTCTTCCAAAGCACTAACACGAGGTTCGAGTTGCTCAGCTTCTTCCAGAACATAACGTTTCTAGGAGAAATTATGACTTTATTTTACATAACCCAATTAAGAACAAACACCTAAGGAAGCATCTTGTGTGCCAGAAGGGCCTATGTCAGAGCTTTATGCAACAAGCTAGTAGCTGCTACAACTACTGAATCTGATGCAGTTAAGAATTCAACAGCCATCTACTTTTCCAAACCTGTAATCGAGGCAGAATGATATCGCATACACGCTCCTCATGGAGTAGTTCATCAATAAACTCATCCACATGCATCAATTCAAATTCTGGGGAGGGGAAAAATAGCATTGAAAAGACAAAGAAGACTAACGCTTGCGGTTAGAGTAAGGATTAAATACTTCAGGCAATTTATGTCAAGTAGGCTAGACAAACAACAATTCTAAAATCGTTCTCAAAGATGAGGGAAATCATAAGGCCTGCCTTACAAAAAGAGGAAATTACTGCACAGCTTAGTAGATTCACAGTGCTTAAACCAGTACTCAAACAGTGTTCCTTTAGTATTTGTGGAACTGTGTTTCAGTACTCAACAGAAAATACAAGCACTTGGGGAAAGCAAAATAAGCAAGGCAGTTCTCATTTGTACAAGTGAGCAAGACCAGCAACTGACTATCCAAATGATGAATAAATAATAGTAAAGTTTCAAAAAGATGGTTATGCCACAGTTTTTTAAGCTTATATTACTAAGTAGAATATTTACTTTTATCTAGCAGGATACATTCTTTTAACAAAAAGTCATCTATAAGGTACTAAGAAACCACAACTATGCAGGACTGCTTACCCCCGTTTCTGTTCTGACTTTTTATTTTTCGATAGTCATTGTACAGTGGCTCAAGATACTTGTAGCAGTCAATGGCAGTGCCTGTCAATCTCATGTACAACGCACCAAGCATTCGGACATACCTGAAAATAAAACCGTTTCATAGATCTAATCTTTTTGCATAGTTAGTAGTTTAGATAAACGAGGTGTTTTTCCCAGAAGTTTCAGAGGAAAACCAGTACACTAAAATAAATAGAACATATGACCATTTAGACTTTCCCCTTCAGGTACTCAAGTGTGTGTATATATATATATACATACACGCACAAACGTATATATACACACTCAAGTATACATATATATAATCGCTGTAAGTATACATATATATAATCGCTGTATGGGTGCGTTATCACTCACACAGTCCAAAGAAATACTGAAAAAAAAAAAATAGATTAATGTGGTTCCCTTAATACACCTCATTCTAAATATTTCGGGCGGAGGTGTACTACCAGAGAACACACTACAAAGGCAAGCCATTCCACCAGCCCCGGTGACAAGGACATCAGTCATTTGAAAGCAAGAGGAAGGACAGGCTTTTTAGCAAGAAAAGTCTATCAGGGCCCACTAAAAGCCAAATCCTGCACTGAGGTTCCCCTGGCTGTTTTGGATGGTTTCATTCAGTACGAGAAGCAAAAAGAACAAAAAAAAAAAAAATTAAAAAAAAATCAAGCTACCAACTTACTTGAAGTCCTCGTTTTTTATGAACTCCACGATGATGTCCTTCTCGGGCTGGATCTGCAGCATCTTCAGCGTCAAGCACAAGAAGGGCGTCGGCTTTATGTTCCCGCCATAGACGCCCCCCACGTACCTCAGCTCCATGGCCTTGTCCACCACCAGCTCGGCTGGGAGAGGGACGGGACGGGACGGGCCGTCAGCACCGGCCCCTCACCGGGCCCCTCACCGAGCCCCCTCCCGCCCCACCATACCCGTCAGGCCGAAGCACTCCTCCTTCCAGTACTTGGACTCGTAGATGCGGGTGCGGATGATCTTCTCCACCAGGTACTGCGGGTTAGTGCCGTGGATGCTGTGCGCGTCCTTCACCGTCCGGTTCGCCATGGCCGCCGCCGCCGCTCCACAACCCCCCTCAACTCCGCGGCGGGCCGCCCCGCTCCCCTTCCGGGAAGTGCCTGCAGCGCCTTCCGCTTCCGGGCCGCCGCCGCCGCCATCTTATCTTCGGGCCGTGACATCCCTTTCCGCCCGCGGCTTCGGGGCGCCAGGCGCAAACATGGCGCTGCGTCCGGCGCGGCTTCTTCCCGTCCTCCCCCCTCCCCCCCGAGTGGGCGGGGCTCCGGGTGGGCTTTGGCGCGAAATTCTATGCTAGTGCTGGTAGGCGCTCGCGCTGCCGCCGCCGCGCGCCGGGTTCGCTGAGTCGCCGGGTGAGTGGGCCTCGGCCCTGGGTCCCTCAGGGGAGCGGGCGGGGGAGCGGCTCCCGGAGGGCGCCGGGGCCGCCTCGGTGTCTCTTTGCGACGTCCGAACCGGTGGCGGTTGTAGCCAGACGGGGCGGGGAGGGGGTCCCTGAGGTGGAGACCTGCCTGAGCTCGTCTAAACCGACGGGCTGGGGTGGGCGAGGCGGGGAATGGCACTCGTGGGGGGTGGGTGGATGGCGTTTTCCTGAGCCTTGCGGCCTGTTTCCAGAGGGAAAATTCTTATTTAGGGGGAAAAAAAAAAAATCTCAAAACCAACATAAAAATGGAGCGTAAGCGAAACGCACATCACGGCCTCATGCGGCTGGTCGCGGTGAGGTCTGGACTCAAACCAGCGAGGCACAGTCTTAAAGCCATCAGCTGGACGTGGAAAAAAAAAAAAAAAAGAACTAAATAACAGTCCGCTACTAAACACCTTCCCTTTTTCCTTCTGCATCAGGAGAGGCGTCTGGAGGCTTTGGGGAAGGAAGGTGGGCTTCTCTGAATCAACCGATGCACACCACGTTCTTCCTACACGCTGAAAGAACCAATGGGTTTTCTATGTATCTGGCCATCTTAAGCCTTTCCCTGCTTTTATTTCTAAAATTGTTTGTTTGCTTGTTTTAGCTTTTCCTTGGGAATCATGAACACCCGGCAGCAAAGCAAAATTATCTACTCCTGGTATGGAAAACCCATGAACTCGGACAGAAAACTGAGGACTTTCCAGTACAAGTAAATAACATTTATTTCTGTCTTGCTCAGGGAAACTTAAGCAATGAAGGCTTCTTTGCCGTTCTGACATCGTATAGGTTAATGCGGCAGGCAATGAGAATACGAGTAAGGTTTTGAGCATTGTGTCATGACACTGCACGTGTATAACAAAAATGTTGTCGCAGAGCTCTTGAGCTGTAAACTGTATAATGTCTAAACAAAAACGTTTAATTAAATCTGTGAATAAGGGTTAACTGTCTACTTGAAATATATATAAAAGCTTTTAATCAGGAAACTCCAATTGTAGGCTTTGCAAGAGGGAGCATAACTAGCTGTAAGATTGACAGGCTATCAGCTTTAATGTGAATTATAAAGAATATGAAATCCTGCTAATGTGCATGTGTGCATCATTTTCTAGAGGAATCATTATTAAATCAGAAAGAAGCAGAACAGAAACCTGTATACAAGTTGGCGAGTTTATTTTAGTAGAAGGGGAGAATGCAGATCAACCCTTTGTGGCACAACTCCTGGATTTATACGAAGATGGTAAGAGAAATAAAAATTTACCTCCTATCTGAGAAATCTTAAAATGTTTTAAAGATTTCACAGGGATATATTTAGACCATAACCCCATATCACTGGCCTAATTTGTTAAGTAAATTAGATTGGGGAATCCAAATGGAGCAAGAGCAGTGCAGTTCTGGAGCTTGCATCTTACTAGCCATCAGGGAATAGCAATAAGATGCAAGGCTGAATGAATGGGGCTTGTTACTTCTGTCCCTTGTAGGACTCCTTGTTTATAGATAAAGGTCGATATTAAATCATGGAAGGTGAGTGATACAAAGACTATGTCTGAGTCTGAATTAGAAACTACTCATTAGCTATGTCTGATTTCTTTCAACAGCTTTCGTTGTTTGTTTTGGGCCATCGTGATAATGTTTTAGTTTTTTTAGTTATTTACCTTTAAAAAACATAAATGCATATCACTCCAGCTCATTTATTTACTAATGCAGCTTTATTGTAATATAACTGAATATTCTTTTCATCCTGGAATGATACCTGTGAAACTTCCTTGAAAATAATATTTTCCTTTTGCTATATACATTTGACAAATTTTTTAAAGATATGTGGCTGAACACCTTAAAATGCAGAAAGGAACTTAATATTTGATTGTAATATAGAATCATAGAATTGTTAGGGTTGGAAGGGGCCTTAAAGATCATCTAGTTCCAACCCCCTGCCATGGGCAGGGACACCTCCCACTAGATCAGGTTGCTCAAAGCCCCATCCAGCCTGGCCTTAAAAAATTCCAGGGATGGGGCTTCCACCACCTCTCTGGGCAACCTGTTCCAGTGTCTCACCACCCTCATGGTGAAGAACTTCTTACTAACGTCCAGTCTGAACCGCCCCATCTCTAGTTCCCTCCCCATCCATTCCCTCTAGTCCTACCATTACCCGACATCCTAAAAAGTCCCTCACCAGCTTTTTGTAGGCCCCCCCTAAGATACTGGTAGGCCACTATAAGGTCTCCTCGGAGCCTTCTTTTCTCCAGACTGAACAACCCCAACTCTCTCAGTCTGCCCTCATAGGAGAGGTGCTCCAGCCCTCTGATCATCCTCGTGGCCCTTCTCTGGACACGTTCCAGCACGTCCATATCCTTCTTGTAGTAGGGGCTCCAGAACTGGACACGGTACTCCAGGTGGGGTCTGACGAGAGTGGAGTAGAGGGGGAGAATCACCTCCCTCGACCTGCTGGCCACACTTCTCCCGATGCAGCCCAGGATACGATCGGCTTTCTGGGCTGCAAGTGCACACTGATGGCTCATGTTGAGCCCCTCGTCCACCAGCATCCCCAAGTCCTCTTCTTCAGGGCTGCTCTCAAGCTAGTCACTGCCCAGCCTATATCGGTGCTTGGGATTGCCCCAACCCAGATGGAGGACCTTGTGCTTGGTCTTGTTGAACTTCATGAGGCTGGCATGGGCTCACCTCTCCAGCCTGTCAAGGTTCCTCTGGATGGCATCTCTTCCCTCTAGCATGTCAGCCGCCCCACACAGCTTGGTGTTGTCGGCAAACTTGCTGAAGGTGCACTCTGTGCCACTGTCCACGTCGCTGACGAAGATGTTAAACAAGACCGGTCCCAGTACTGATCCTTGAGGGACTCCACTTGTCACTGGCCTCCACTTGGACATGGACCCATTGACAGCCACTCTTGGGGTGAGGCCCTCAAGCCAGTTCTTTATCCACTGAATTGTCAGTCCATCAAACCCATATTTTATCAGCTTGGAGACCAGGATGTTATGCGGGACAGTGTCAAAGGCTTTGCTCAGGTCCATGTAAATGATGTCAGTTGCTCTCCCCTTGTCTATTGATGGTTGTGACCTTTTCATAGAAGGCCACCAGGTTTGTCAGGCATGATTTGCCCTTGGTGAAGCCATGTTGATTGTACCCAATCACCTCTTCGTTATTCTTCTGCCTCAGCAGTGCCTCCAGAAGGATCTGCTCCATAATCTTACCAGGCATGGAGGTGAGAAGTACCTCACCTATAGCGACTGGCCTATAGTTCCCTGGTTCATCCTTCTTTCCCTTTTTGAAAATGGGGATTATGTTTCCCCTTTTCCAGTCAGTGGGGACCTCACCTGACTGCCATGACTTTTGGAATATAATAGAGAGTAGTTTAGCAACCTCATCCACCAGTTCCTTCAGTACCCGTGGGTGTATCCCATCGGGTCCCATGGACTTGTTCACTTTCAGGTTCATCAGATGGTCAAGAACCTGATCTTCACTTACAATGGGCAGTTCTTTCCAACCCCTGCCATTGTCTTCTGTGACTCCAGGAGTGTGGCTGGAGCCCTTGCCAGTGAAGACTGAGGAGAAGAAGTTGTTGAGAACCTTGGCCTTCTCCATATCACTTGTCACCAGTTCTCCCGTTTCCTTTCTGAGGGGGCCCACACCTTCCCTAGTCGTCTTCTTACCATTAATATTACCTATAGAAATTTTTGCTGTTTCCCTTGATCTCCTTCACTAGATTTAATTCTAACTGAGCTTTAGTTTTTCTCACCAGGTCTCTTGCTGCTCGGACAGCTTCCGTATATGCCCCCCATTCTAGCTGTCCTTTCTTCCACTCCTTATAAAGTTTCTTTTTGTGTGACAGTGTGTCCAGGAGCTCCTTGTTCATCCAGGCAGGTCTCCTAGCATTCTTTCCTGCCTTCCTCTTTGTCAGTATATTTTTCTCCTGGACACGGAGAAGGTGATCCTTGAATACTGTAATATGTTTCTTTTAACTCTCCACACTGAATTTATTCATAGTATTTATTCAGACTTTCTTCTACGTATTTCAACAGCAGGATTCTCTGGTTTGTTAGGCAGTTAATAGTTAATAAATTGTGCTTCTGGTTTACCTCTAAAATAACATTGAAATTATAAATACTGTTCTGAAATTTCTCACTTCTCCTTTTATGTCACTGCTTTCAGTTAGTGGGGTTCCATTAGAACGCATTTATGCAAATAAGGAACCTCTTTGTGATAGTGAACTGGTAGATCAGCTGGTCTGCAGGCATTTTGTGATTGAGACCATATGTAGGTGTTATCTTAGTCCTTAAAAGTCTCAACTCAAACATTTTAATTTAATTTTAAAAAGGGAATTGTAATCTCTTATCAGATGCTTTCTCAGTTGTGTCCAGGGTGGTTTTCTATCCTTGATGGCATTTGGGCTAAAGTCATTGAGGTCGGTTAATAACTATTTGCAATACAATAAAATTCTTAATGTTCACTGACTTTTGTTTTCATTGTTACAGGTGCTCAGGAGAAACGTGCAGTTGTGCAGTGGTTCTCTCATATTACAGAGATACCTCACAATAAGCAGAAACTACTTAAAAGAGAGATTTCTCCCCGAGAAGTGTTTTATGATCAAGTTTCTTGCTATGACACTGATATAGCTGCAGAGACCATTATTAAAAGCATCAGGGTATGTACTGCAGCCCCTCTACAGGAAGAAAGAAAGAAACAATTTGAAAAACGTAGTAGAACAGTGAAGTCACTTTATTTCCTCACAAACCAAATGCGTGATGTACATTTGTTAATGCAGTTAGCAGAGGATGGGATAGTTGAAAACTGCTGATATTCTGTCTTTCCTCCGTCACAAAATGACTTTAGTTGTTGGCAGCCAGCTCATTTAGAGGTTTGCCTGGAAAGCAGTAGTGTGACTGGGGGTCCTGTAGTGCAATAAACTTGTGCTAGTGTAAATGTAGGTTGAAGTTGTTGCCCTGTATGATGAAGGATTGCATGAGTTCCAATAGTAAGATCTGTGACTAGGAAATAGTTGAATGTTAAATTGATGATAAATGTTAAGGTATGTGTTTTTTGGCATTTTCTGTTTTTACAGGTAATACCACTACATCTGGGGGAGGAATTACCTATTTCATTAAACAAGGAACAGACTTTCTATGTAAAACAGTCTTGGGATGGGAAATGCTTTAAGGCTTTGTCCCCTGACACATTCTCTAAGCTGAAAGAAGCCAATAAGAAACGAGGTGGCATCCCAGACTCTTCAAACTCATTTATTCCTTCGGACATTGTTTCCCCCCTGAAAAAAGAGACAGATAGTGTTGTTCGGAGTGCCACAAAACCAAAAAATGTTGAGTTGGAAATAGAGTCAAAACATTCTGCTTCCAAGTCCTCCCTTGCTAAGGAGAGACATTCACGAAGAGTGGCTAATGGCATGAAAACTCCAACAGCAAGGAAGAAGTTACAGTTAAACAGTATGTATACGACAATACTCTGTCCATTCGGTAGTTTGGAATGTAGTATGTTTTGTGCCTCTTCATTTTGGGTAATTCAAACAATGGTAGTGTTCAACATCAGTATTTTTAGCTACCTTATACAGGCTTTGGGGTTAGCCCAAGCCTTTTGGTCGTATCAGTTGTTTGTTTTATGTCTGTTATTTCAAGCAATTGTACTGCTTATATCCAATTGATGATGCAAACGTTTTATTCATAACTGGTAAGTCTAAGTTACAAGTGCTTATTGGCTGAAAGGCTACCAATCAGCCTAACTTGACCTCAGAATACCTCACTTTAATCTTCCGACAATGCACTAGAATGTTTACATTGGGCTGGTTGAATAAGCACATTTGATCCTATGTAACATGCTGTATTTTCAAACTAGAGCCTGAGCAAAGTTGTAAGTGGTGGAGGTGGCTTAGAAAACTGAAAAAAAATCAGTTTGTATTCTATTTAATCATCTTTTTAGAGGAAATTTTTGCCTTCTGTATGTATTCAGTTCCTGGAGTGTAACGCCATTCCCTTTCGTTTAAATGACAACCACTGAACCAGTTATACCATGTCTTCTGAAAGTTAACCAAACCAGTCATATTAAAGCCTGACAAAAGTTCATTTTGCTCTTGATTCCTAGGTCCCACAAGATCTCCTAGAAGCAGGATCCTGGGATGTGAAGTTTTGGAACTTTTGGATGATGACTCCGATGCTGTAGCACCATTAGAGCCATCAGCTACTAAAAGAAAAGTGAAATTCATTGGTATTTTGGGCTCACCACCAAAAATACCTTGCGCCGATGATAAGTCAAAGTCAACGTTTGATATTGCAGAGCACTGGCAGAGGTTCAGTGATACAATACGATTATCCCCCTATACTAAGGTCAAAGAATCCAGTGAGAAAGCCAAGAATTTTAATACGAAAGATGACAGTATATGGTAAGTGATAGCCTTTTTATAAGTATTTTTGTATGGGATTTCTATTTGTATGTAGTTCTTTTAAAGCACGTTTATGAAAGGCTTCTGGCGAGAAAAGCAGGTGAAGTCTCTGTGTGTACTGTGTTTTGCCTGTTGAGATCACTGAGAGAAGGGGGGAGAGCCTAAATAGTTACAAGCACACTGTGGTGAAGCTCTAGAAAGTGTGTTACTTTGAGGTGAATGACTGGGGAGATCGTAAGAGGAGCTGACTTTAAAGATGGACACAAGCAGTTCATGGTTACAAGAGCAGAGGGAAGAGATTGGAAATGGGAGGGAACAGTAGGATTATATGAAAGGGAATTGAAGCCATATTGATTGTTATGATTTGTACTCATTGGCACGGAAAAAAATCTGTTTCTCTGCAGTCACTTTACATATGTCATACAGGCTCAAATGTGCCCTACTTCTGCCTCTTTTCCTCCTTTCAAAGAGTAAAGATGTGGGTGCAACATTTGGTGGATCCACACCGCATTTTTGTCACTTTTTTTATAGCAAAAAAACCCATTTATTTTAATTGATAAAATAATGGCATTTCAGTGGTATTTATAGATTTAAAAAAAAAAATCTGAGAACTGTCTACAAATAATTAATTAATCTCATTGTGTCCTTTGAACTAATAAGAAAGTTGTATTAACAGTAAAGTGTTTCAGTGATGGGGATGAAGAAGTGCCCAAGAAGACAACAAAGAAATCTCGAAACACAAATAGAAAAACCTACTCCAAAGGGCAGATCAAAGAGATGCCCAAAGAAAAACATACTTGTTTTCTCTTAAAAACAAACTAAAAACAAAACACCCAAACAACAACAGAAACCCACAACCAAACAAAAAACTACTACTGTTTTGAGTTCTTGTCCCTTCAGTTTGTCAGTGTTGTGTTTACAAAATAATTTGGTTGCTAGTTCAACGCTAGCACCATCTATTCAGTGCTCTTCAGCGACGTGTATGTGTCTGACTGGGGAAGCGAGGGAAAGTTGTTAACGTGCAGGAGCTGTCAGTCGATGTGAAGTACATAGCTGTTGCCAGCTGAGGGTGCATCAGGAAACAAAGTGCGATAATGTTGATAGGGCCCAAGTCAGAGGTGTCTGTTTTAAACTAATGCTAGTGCAGTCACTATTGTCACAGCATCGTAGGTCAGCTAGCAGCTCTGACTTGTATGGACTCAGGGTCTCTCTTTAGACTTAGCAGCTTTCCTCAACTGATTTACAAAGCTTTATAGAAATACGCTTTACTATAAAAATCTTTACAGTACAGACCACGAATGAACTATAGCAAATATTCTGTAGTTTGGGAGTTTTTTTGGCAAAGATGTGTTGAAGAGAGAGTGCAAGAGAGGGGAAATTGTGCTGCCAATATCTATGCCATAGCCAATTGTAAATAACTGTAAACAAGAATTCATGTTGGACTGACAGCCATAACAATTGAGCCTGATATTTGAAAGGCCTTCTCTCCATCTTTACAAGTGTGATGCAAAGAGGAAATACAAATACCTTTGTGATTTTTCTTTACAGTTTAATTGGATGTCAGGAACTGGGTAATCAGACCCCTGTATTGACCCCTCGTTCTCGGAGAATATGTGCACAGAACACAAGTGCTCGCATTAGAGAGCAAATCAGGTAAACTTGTGTCCATGATATCTTATTCAGATTGCTACTGATAGCTTGATGCCTTGAGAGTTTGTCTAGTTCAATAATGAAATGCAAGTGGTTCTAAAAGCACAGCTTAAGTGTAGTGTGAAAACTGTCTTATGTTCAGAAACATAAGGCCAACTCTTGGTGTTCATCGTAAAACTGACTTCATTTAAACCAGTCTGTTAAATAGCCATGGAAAATTAACAGCTCAAGTGGAAAATATGTTGGCTTGCTGATTACAATTGATTACAGAAAAAGCTGAAAATGTACAAATGATATTTTGTAGTGTGTAGAGTTGTATGTATTTTTTTAAAACTCATGTCATTTCCGTTTCTCATAGCATATTAAATACACTAGAGTTGAACGAGGAAGAGGATCTTCTTTCTAGCTCAGACAGCTCTTACTCTTCAAGTAGTGAGGAAGAGGAGAGTGATGTGCCCTGTACACCAGAAAAGAAAACTAAATCAAGTAGAATATTCAGCACCCCAAAATCTTCAAGGAAGTCTTCAGTTCACACTCCTGCTAAGACCCCGAAGAAAACTGTAAGGTTCCATTTAAAATCTGGTTTATTATTTCTAAGCAAATTATTTGAATGCTTGATGGCTGTGTACCAAAGTTAAGTATCTGAACCTCTTAGCTTTTAATTAAATGCTATCTTAATTCCTATGATCTTTGGTATGAGTAGGTAACACAAATGTATGAAACACTTGTGTATTGTGAATGTTGTGACAACGTTGATCAGAAAACTCTAGCCTAAACGGGTAAAATGTTCAACTGGGCTGGACCTCAACAAACTGATGAATCCATTTATGGCCACCATTTTTACTTTTATTGTAATCTGTGCACTGAGACATTTTAGTTCTGTTTCTGTACAGTCTGTATTGAGTGCCGTCTATATATATAGCAGAAAGCCATAAGACCAACGTTGTGCTTGGTAGCAGAACTGTCCTGATTCTTGAAGGCTTACCAACACAAAAGGGATGCTCTATAGTGTTCATGGCCACACCAACGAGAGTGTGGCCAGCAGTTTATCGTAGTGTCCTGGCTGCTGGTGGAGATGGGATACCACGCTATGCGACACTTAAGCCTGACTCATTCAGACTGTTTTCAGTATCATAGCCATACTGTCATTGATGTACAGTCAATGGCTGATTTTTTTTAATGAAATGTCTAACACAGCAATCCTAGCATAACTAGAACTTGTAAGCACAACAAGGCAGAATAATTAAGATATCATATGGCTTTTTTGTTTGGACAATGAAATTCAGATAGATCAATTTCTAGTTGCTTGCTGTTTCTTAAGAACTGGATCACTTTGTAACACAGCACTCCAGAAAGGCATAAACAATTTAAAAATTCTTCAGGCAGTTAAAATGTAGTTGTCTTTGTCACCACCTCCTTCCAGTTTCTTTCTTCCCTGAGGAAGAAAAGACCGTGAGGTTTGTTTGGTAACTCCCTTTTGTAAAGACTGTTTATCTTTTCATCTTGGACTGTGGTATTCCCGGCTAGTCTTTGTGCATAAGTTACGTTTGGGAAACTTGTATGAATGATCAGTCTCCAATAGAAATTGCTGCATGTAGAAAATCTGTTTGAGGTTGTAACTTTTCTTTACAGCCTTTACCAGGAACACCCAAGACACCCCGGAATGCAACTCCTGAAATTCCCAGGCGCAACCATGCAGCACAGAAACCAGCCAGTATACTAGAAGAAGCCAGATTAAGGTAAAGTGTGCTCAGGGGAGGAAATCATCTTTTTTGCATCAGGTATGCATAGCAGTAGGCTATGCTGAAATAGGGGAAATGTCATCCTTACCATATTGAATAAATTTGGTAAAAATGCATGGTGTTTTGTTACCGGAAGAGCATTTCTGGATTTACAGTATAATACTAGATTTACAAATACTAGTAGTATTTACAATACTACTTTCACAATTTCAAATTATTGTAACCAGTCCATGCTAAGTTTTTTAGAATTACTTATCTGTCTTTTTTCTGTGCAACATTAGAAAAACAAAGATCCTCTCTTATTAGCTTTAGATTGTAAAGGTACAATATCTGTCTTCTCTTGGTGTGTGAAAAAGTTTTATATGTATTGTTGTAGATATTCACAGTGGAAAAAAAAAGGCATTCAGGACTGAATGTATCTTTCAAACTGAGTTTTAGTTTTTTCAGCTTCCTGTAAGCAATCTTTCCTGTTTTATCCTACCTTTATGTTGGCTTACAAATTTTTTGTGAATTAAAGCAGCTAGATCTTTATTGCTGCGTATTTGTGCTCTTTGTTTATGAAGGTGGCTGTTCAGCCCTGTTAAAGCTTACAAACACTTCTAGTAAGACCAGGTTATTTCTTTTGTGGTACTTGACATTCATGTTCAGACTTAAAAGTATGTAAGAGAGTTGAAAATCTACACACGGCTGTGAAAAGTGGAGCATCTGGCTATTTGTTTTCCTCAGTAGAATTGCAAAAATACAAACCTTGGACCTCGTATTTCAATTTTCTTTTTCTTCTCTTTTTTAATCAAAAGGCTGCATGTTTCTGCTATCCCAGAATCTCTGCCTTGTCGTGAGGAAGAATTCCAGGATATCTATAACTTTGTGGAAAGCAAACTTATTGATGGTACAGGAGGGTGAGTATTCTGGTGAGACTGTAACTGAGATCACATCTACCTATGGCATAACAGCAGTCATACCATCAACACTACTTTTATTTAAGAAGTTACCATCATTTGGCTGAATTAAAGTGCCTAGTTGAATTTTCCTGGTATTTTTCTTCCTTAAGAAGGGTTGCGCATAGAAATAATGTGGGCTTCTTTATTGTACAGATTCAAATTAAAGACCAAAATATAACTAGTCAATTTTAGATGTCTGGGACTTTTTTTTTTAAATTAAAGATGTAAATTACATTTATAAAGTATTTTAGATTGTTGATTGCTTCAGTAATAATAAAAATCCTCATGATCCTCCAATGTGTTATGTGTCCCAGTTTGCAAATAAAATAGCTGAAGTACAGGGAATTGCCTGAGGTGACAGAGGAGTAGTATTGAAGGCTGGTCGCAGAGCCCAGGAATTCCAGCTCATTAATCCTAAGAGCATTATCATTTTACTCAAGCTGCTGAAAAGGTGTTCTGCTTTTGTAGGTGCATGTACATTTCTGGAGTGCCTGGAACAGGTAAAACCGCGACTGTTCATGAAGTAATTCGCTGTCTTCAGCAAGCTGCAGAAAATGATGACCTACCATCATTCCAGTTTGTAGAGATCAATGGCATGAAGCTGACTGACCCTCACCAAGCTTACGTGCAGATACTAGAGGTAAGTAAAGCCTCTTCAATGGCTCTCCGGTTTGAAAGAAGAGATCTTACGCTTTACCATCAGGTCCTCAATGTGTTACAGTATTCAAGGCACTTAACATATCAATACTTCCAAGTAGTCCCTCCGAGAGACTGTATGCTCTTATCTTAGAGCAGGTTAAAAAATAGTTAACTTAAGGCCATGGCCAATTTCTTGAACTATTTTGCTTTCTGCTACGTAGGGGCAGTGGCTGGGAAATAGCCTGATTTATTACATCCACTCAGGCTTAACAAAAATCTAAACCAGATTCTTTTAATGTTTTTCCCCTTCTATGACTTTTTCTGCACATGTATGCTTGAAAAGTTACTGAGATGACAACTCTGGAAGTAAGTGTAGCAGTAAAATAGTTACTAAGGGAGTCTTAATTGTTAATTATCCTGTTGTCATAGTAGTCCAGCTAAAGAGGGACCGTCTCTGTCAACAGTGCTATATTTCAGATTTCCATGACAAACTAGTCTGCAGTATCCCATCTGGGACTAATGACTCTGCTTGTGTTTATATAGGTGTGAACTAACTTGAGGACTGGATTATGATCACCCAATAAGCGTTAAACAGTAACGGCTCACGACCTTTGTCAGTCTAGGCTAACTGTAAATCACTGACCTGGAAATGAAGTGATGGTTTCCTGAAGCATCTGTTCCATTTTCTTAAAAACTTATGCGCTGAAATTAAGTTTGACACCTTCTATCTGACCAGGAAGTGGCATACATTGTCCTAATATCTGTATCCTCATAGTTGGGAGTTCAATTTACTTACCTGTATCCTTTCCTCAAACCAGGATAGGCAGTGTCTTGCTGAGGGATTATTTGCAGACAGGTTGCTGTGTTTCTTTAGCTTAGTGAAAGGCTTCATGACAATTACCTTATTTCATGGTAATGTTAATTTATTTTAACACTCTTTGTTCCCTATCCCATTCAGCATCAAATTTTAAAAATAATAAAGAATACTTTGGACATAAAATTTGTTGCTCCCCACGGGCCCTGAACTCTTTAAGCTAGCCTGGTTAAATATCCTTCAGGACATCAAGTAGTCAAACAAACCACTTATTTCTCAGATTTCTTCTGCCTAGCTGTTATCCAGGTACCCTGGCTAAGGCTGCTTTTCCAATTGCCACATCTCTTGCTGCAGGTCAATCTCAAGCTCCATTTTGCTGACGTTTCTTTGCATGAGTCAAGCAAATTCTGGAGCACTTGCTACTGCAGTGCTCACTCACTACAGTGCTCACTGTTGCAGGAAAACTTATAAAGAAGGGAACAGGGACAGGAAGACCTGGACAAATGAAGGAGATGAGGTTAAATACCTGGGTACAGTACATGTGCCAATTCCACCACAACAAACTGAACTCGGCTGTATTGGATGCCCAGTCCCAGAGCTGTAGAATCAGGATCCCCTGGGATCTAACTGCTTTGTATGGCTGATTCAGACTGTCCTGACTGAATTGTAAACATGAAACAAGTGTAGATTATACATTATTGCCATGCTGTGGCTTCTTTAATAATTATGAAACCTCAGGTTAGTTTTCAAGGGATTCTGGAGAACAAATACAATTTTCAAATGCAATCTACAATTGATTCAGCCTATATAGTGTAATTTTGAAATGTGATGCTTTAATTTCTATATAGCTTTGGATCTGCAAGAGAACAGGTAATGTACAGTCAGCTCATCTGTTTTGCAACATAGGTTATTGCAGAAGCAGTTCTTGTTGAAGGTAATTCTTTTAGCTTAGAGTTGAATAAATTGTTCAGTTCTAGATCCTGATGATACTGCATTAATATTTTAATGGGAGTCCAAGATTACTGAAGTCAGGCTATTCTTGTCAACTGACTTAGGTTTTCAGACGGTGTTTTGCGTTCAGAGACACTCTTGAGGTATGCAAGTTTTTCAGTCCTTTTTAGACTGGGTTCAGGATTTCTTGATGAATCTATATTTAAGACAAATTGCAGGAAATCCTAATGACCTTTCTCTTTTAACTCCTCCACCATGGGGAAAAAAAATCCAGATGACTGGTGTTGATTGTTAGAGAAAAGTTAAAACTGAATGGGAGTTAAACTTCCCATTTCCAGTGTTTTGGTGTGATTAACCTGCAAAATTGTTTAATCCTTGTCCAGTTACTGACAGGTCAGAAGGTGACGGCAACCCATGCTGCAGTACTGTTGGCAAAACTGTTCAATACACCTGGACCAAAGAGGAAGACCACAGTGCTGATAGTGGATGAGGTGAGACAAAGAATCCTTCATTCTCTTCCATTGAAGTATCATAAGAAATGATTTTTTGGACGATGGAAAAAGATATGCTGAGACTATGTCGTATGTGATCTAACAGGAATAGACTTAGGAGAGAAGATATCCAAATAGATCCTCTTAGCCTTATTAGGAAGCTGAATTTAAGTGGGCAAATATCCTGTTGCTATGTTGTTCTCTCCTTGGATTTCACATTGGGTTTATGTTTTGTTTTGGTCAAAGTCATGGAATGAGTTGTTCTGTCAACTCCTAAATACCATAGAATTCAACTGTGTTTTGTCTGGAAGCTGCTGCTTTTCCAGTGAGAAAACTCACAGTGAAATAAGTCGTATTGAGTTTTGAAACTCCTTGAATGTGCTATGTTCAGTAATAAAGAAATGCATGCTTATTTTTTGCTGTAAGCTAATTCAGGGTCTCACATGGAGGGTCTTTTAATCTTATTAGATGTAGTATTAATGTCACAGTGGTGTTTAAAAACTCCAGCTGTTTAATTGTTATACTGTGATTAATACCGTTCAAGCATCTAGTAGGACTGTGCTTTTTCAAAAGAGATTAGAGCCCCAATTCAGAAAATGCAGTCCTATTAGTAGATAGATGAAGGAAACGCAACAGAGAGAGCCTGTTCAGAATCATGTAAGAAGTCTTCTGTGGCAGAGCTAGCTCTCTCAACCCCCCATCAGATATTGTAAATACAAGACCGTTATTTTTCAGTCTAATTCTTCTCTTTCTATCTCTGCAGCTTGATCTTCTGTGGACCCGGAAACAGAATGTGATGTACAATTTATTTGACTGGCCAACTCAAAAGCACTCCAAGTTAATCATTTTGGCCATTGCTAACACCATGGACTTGCCAGAGAGAATAATGATGAACAGAGTAGCTAGCAGGCTGGTATGTCCTAGCAGTTTTGTTGCTACGCTATAAAATGAGAACAAATTAAATACTGTATGCAATCAAAAGTAATCCAGGAGAAAGGCAGGGCTGGTTATGTCAGAGGTTAAACAATGGTTTTCTAATTCCTTCTCCAGAGGACTGATAATAAACACATAAATCTTAGCAAAATAAGTTAAGGAGCCAGGTTGCTAATCAGATGTTATGCAGTGTGAGTACACTCTGTTCTTGTGAGAATGAATTAAGAATGCAGATGTCTTTTTAAACATATTAAGATCTGGATAATCAAATGCCATGCTTCGTGGTTAAGCTGCTTACTCTGGGGTTCAGAAGAATTCTCTTCTGGTTTCTCTTCCTCTTTCCCCTTTCATTCTGGGCACCTAGTTACTTCTCTCTGTTTGCTATCAGTTGGTAGACTGTTGGGTACCTTCAGACAGAAAGTTGGATGCACGCTACACGTGCGCTGAATACATTTTCTTAGGTCATCCCTTCATCACTGCTCTAAAAACTGGTTTGCAAAAACAGCGCTTTGTGCCTCTGTCCTTCTGTGACTCAAAAATAGTTCCACAGTGTGTGAATTGCTTTCCTCCACCCACTAAACCTGCAGATCAGCTGAGGCCATATAGTCACAAGGGAGAAGAATTTTGCATAAGAAACACAAAACTCAGGCCTCCTATAGAATATGAAAGGCAGTGCACCATCTGTAACAGATTGTCCTTCTCATGTGAAAGCAGTTTTTATCAGCTTGAGCCAGAAGATTTTTTAATTCTTGGCTGATTGCTAATGTGATTTCAGTAGTATGACTGTATACATGGATACAGATTCGCAAAAGGAGATGAGTATTTTTTCATAGCTTCTGCTGTTACTGTATTAAAAAATAAAGTGTAAACAGTTCTAATCAAAAGATTGTTGTATTAGGTGGGCTCCGATTTATTTACAAGTTTTGTAAGAGAAATTTGAATTTCAATAGCAGCAGGGTCTGCTCTTCAGCCCTTTTAGTGTGGAGGTCCAACCAGTGGTCCTCACTTAATCAGAGTTTTGTGGATTTGCACGTTTATTTCACAAATACGGAGTGGAAGAATTGATTAAACCACATGACTTGGAAGGGAAGGATGTGAAAGAGAGATTGGTCCACCAGAGAAGCTAAAACTAAATCTACAGGCTATGCTTGAGCAGTTGAGAGTTTTCAAGTGCTACAAACGCTTCTCACTGTGTTGTATTATTTACTACAGGGCCTCACCAGAATGTCCTTTCAGCCCTACACCTACAAACAGTTACAGCAAATTATTTTGTCTAGACTGAACAGTGTGAAGGCATTTGAAGAGGATGCAATTCAACTAGTTTCCAGAAAGGTAAGCACAGTACAGATGTATGCCCTCTGTGTTGCGCTAGGTAAAGAGGGGGAGAATTTTGTAACAGTAGTCAGAGCTGGTTATGTGTTCTGTATTGGAGACAAAGTGGGGTGCAAGTAGTGGATTATACATTATGCTCTCTGTAAGGTATACAGGGTATTTTCGCAGGAAACTTTGCTAAAGTAGTGTTCTTGCTTTTTCCACCTACTTTTGAGAAGGCAGCAGTATATTCCACGAGCTGGAGTCATGACAACAGGAGTCGTGATAATGCATAATGATGTCAGCTTTCTCCAGGGTTTGGCGTAATGTGAGTCACTGGATGATCTTGGAAAAAAAACACTAGTGTGGCAGTAGAAATATCCATATTCATTTTCTTTCTCAAGATGTTTAAAGCCTTGGCATAATAGATAGTACCTCTTCTGGCGCCAGTTTTAATACCCAGTTGTACAAAAAATAAATAATGCATTAGGGATCAGTAGCTTCTCAAATTAAGATGTATGCGTTGTTTAATGTCTTATGTTAGCAATTATATGTTAAAAGAATCTATTAAAATTATGCTAGAACATCTGTCAACCAGTATATGCTTAAACTTTTTCTGCTAGCCATCATTATAGGATTAAAAAAGAGTACTTATATGTCAGGAGTAACTATAAGCGTTTGTTTTGTTATGAAGGAACCACCTTTTTGTAAGAACAATGGCGATGATTTTGCAGACTCAATAATCTGTAATGTTTTTCTAGTATGCTTTTTCTTCAGAAAATCTAGAAAACTAACTCGCAATTAGATTTTCTAAAGGCTTTCTCATTCTTGGCTCCAGCTGGGCTCTACTGCTTTCATATGTTATCAGCATCTACTGGGAAAACTAGGCTGATACTCTATCTAGTGAACGTTCATAGCTTTATCAAAATTGTAAACCACAAGTGGGGTTTTAAGAAGTACTGAGTTTCAGAAATTTTAGAGACCTAAAAATTTTCAGGCACTTGTAAATGTAAGTTCACTATCCCAGATGTTTCTTTGAAACCTACTAAAAAATATTAGTGTATCCTTAAATCATCATATCTTAAAATATACTCAATATTCTACTGGGTATGGAAAAACTGAGGACTGTTTTGCCCCTCTCTTTTCTTCCCACCCCCCTGCATGAACATGGATTGCGGTAGGCTCTTTATTGATAAAATGTCTAAAAACTTGGTGTTGAACTGAACTGCTCACATTGAATTTCCTGGATTTTTTTTTTTTTTAAACCTCCGATTTCTGTGGTTATAGAAAAAATTTCAATTTTGAATTTGTGATGACCAGATCAGGGTGGGGGTGGGTTGCTTCTGTTGGTTTTGGTCAGAAAGACTGTTATTTAAAATCCAGAATTCTAATAACATAGTTCACAGTAGCTTTGCTCTCCTGTTTTGTGGTTGTTTTTTGTGTTTGATTTTTTTTTTTGTCTGTTGATTCTTGCTAAACTCTTTTCTCAACTTGTAGGAAATACTGCTACAAACCTGTCTTGTTTACTTTCAGGTCGCAGCACTGTCAGGTGATGCAAGGCGTTGCCTTGATATCTGCAGAAGGGCCACTGAGATCTGTGAGTTTGCTAGCCAAAAGAGAACCCCTGAAATAGTCCAGATGGCCCACGTAACGGAAGCCATAGATGAAATGTTTTCATCACCGTATATAAATGCAATCAGGTAAAGCCATTTCTCAGAGGAATTTCTTTGCTTTTGTCTTTTTCACTGGGCTATTTTTTCCAAAAACGTTCAGTTTGTCCTCACCACCCTTTGGGAACATGTGTGGGGCATCGTGCTTTGTTGAAGAATGGTACAAAACAAACCTTGCAGTGCAGCTAGGAGAGAGAGGGGTACAAAATAGGAATTTAAGACCAGGGAAACCAAGGCATAGAAATCACTTGTACAAGTTTACACAGGGTGTTTCCGTGTTAGTGTGTTGGCTCAGATCAACAGGGGGCTTTTGAAATTTCTCGATTGTCCCTCCTTACTGTACATTGATTTCTGTGAACAGCAGCTTCCGAGTGCATATATTTGAATTCCTTCCAGTTGGAACTAAATCACAAAGATGCACTCAGGAGCCCACAGCTACAGATGCTGCTAGTCATTCAGCATACTGGACCAGGCTTTGGGCTGGACTGAAACAAAAACCACTCAGATGTGCATAGTGTAGGCATCAGGCCCTCGAGTCAGCTATTCCCCTCTACATATCTGCTTGAATTATGCCACTGTCTTCGCTCACTTAAATGCAGCCGCAGATGTCTGAGCAGAAAGTGAGAATTTCCCATTTGAACTGGTTTCTTTCTTTAACATAAAGAGATTCTGTTAGGGCTTCCCAAAGGTTTCCTGAGGGAATACAGGTGAGGAATTCTATTGCCCTTCAGTGGTCTGCACAAGCTGTAACCAGTAAAATGCTTTACCGGTTTCTGGTCAAAAAGAAAAGAATGTTTCACCAAGGAACGGGGGGGCCAAGGGGTGCAAATATGGTATTTTGCTCTATATGGAAGTACTGCTTTTACTGTGCTACTTGGGCCTGAAAACCTCAATGTTGATTTGTTAACTCATAAATGTAAGTTGACCATGACGTGCTGCAGAACATGTATGAAGTATGGAATGAAACGTTGTGTTCAGATACATTAAAAGAGAAGTGAAATGCAGTGTATTGTGGTGCCGGAGCTGCAGGATGTAATATAAGGTCTAGTTGATAGAAACCGCCCCTCTCAGGTAGAAAAATACCCTGCGTGTAAATAGGTGGTTACCAAGCAATTTCCATTGCAGACTTCTTCCTGATGTTTCATAAGTTCTAAACTTGGCAGATTAATTTTTGTCTGTTTTGATATTCAGGAATGCCTCGTTGCATGAACAAATCTTTTTGAAAGCAATTTTAGCAGAGTTTCGCAGGGCAGGAGTTGAGGAGGCAACAGTTCAACAGGTATGTTTGTGTTTCAGAGTACACTTCTTTTTTCTCTCTTTCTCTTAAAAGAGGGGGGACACTGTCAAAATTATCAGGCAAAAGTGTAAATATTTAAATATTTGGGGATTTTATTCTTAAAATTTGATGGAAGGAAGATATGGTGGCAAGGTAAACTGGGGCATGGCTGTCTAGGCCAGGTGTGACACCTAATTGAGTGCTGCCACCTGTTTTTCAATGAGACTAAGTACCTGCAACTAGACACACCTGCTGTTCTATTAATGTTACCAGTGATCTGAATCACAAAGTGATTTTTTTTTTTTTTTTGGCCTGCATTTGAGGATACTGTATGCCTCCACGTAACATGCTTTATAACAGGAAAAATGAAAGAGAACCTGAAAATATCAGACAGCATAGTTCAAGGGGGAAAACTGAAAGTTGATTCCAACTTCTGTATCACTATCAATAGAGGCAGATATATCACTAGTAGCTTCAATTTTCACTATTCAGATATTTCAGCTATATTTCTAGTAGCTTCAATAGACCCATAAAATACTTGGCACCAGCAGAGCTGCACAGAGTCTATTTCATGACTCACTGTATGGAAGCTAAATGTTAATACTTATAAAAATGTTTAGAACTATATATCTATATATAAAATAACCTGCTAGTTTTATCCAGTTTGTAAGTAAGCATTTTATTTGCATTTTCTGTAACTGGCTCCTTGAACATCTGCATCAGTTGATTGCGTAGATATGCTGGGCAATCGGTTCTTGAACTTCAAACAATATTTTGTTAGACTGGTTTGTTACATTTTTCCCTTAGTTTTCCTCTGATACCAAAAGGGGTTTCTTTTGCTCTTTCTAAATAGCAAAGCAGAAGACCACAACTGATTCTTGTTGCAGATTTACTAATCTATGTGATCTGTGACAAGAGCATTCTTCTTTATTTTGCCTTTCTGAGCCATGAGCTTTCATGTTTAGTCAGTGTGACTTGTGTTTACTGGTCACTGGGCCTGAATATCACTTCTGCATGCATTGATCTGTAATTAGTTACATGTCAGCTCTTAATCTGATGGATAAAATTTAGTCCCCATAGTCCAGGGGAGAAGAGGTGTAGTAACAGATAAAATGATCTAATTTAAAAATTGCAGACAAGGTAGGTTGCTAATTGTTTTGCTCCTTGGCTGGATAAAAAGGGAAATTGTAGCTTGGAATTGTTACTTCCTTATTAAAGTCCTAGGAGTTTGCTAAAACAACAGCAAGTGCATGTTATCGGATGGGCTGGAGCTAATTTTTCCTCCCCACCCACAGATGTGGAGAGAAGGAATCTTCCCTTTTTCACCTTGGCCTACTCCACTACAACAGGAGGCACACATGACCCGTGTCCTTTCCTCTGTTTTAACAGGTCTATCAGCAGCACATCGCGTTGTGTAGAATTGAAGGCATGCAGAGTCCTACAGTATCAGAAATTATGGCAATTTGTTCAAGACTTGGCGCCTGCAGGCTCTTGCTGGTGGAGTCCAGTAATAAGTATCTTCACATGCGGGTGCGACTAAATATCAGCCAGGACGATGTCATGTATGCACTCAAGGATGAATAAGGCAATAGAGATTTTATTTTTTTAATATGTATAAATATTTTAAATATTGTCTATTTTTATTGTTTTTAAATTGTTGATAAAATGGAAACAGTGAAATGTATTTTTTCTAAGTACATAGCTTAAATCTTTGATGTATTAACGCACTTTTTTATAATAAAGAATTTGCTTCAAAGCATTTTAAATATTTGAAATCAAACTAATTGTTTTTAAGATATTTTTATATGCACCCCTTTCAGCTGAGGTGGAAGAAGTTGAAACTGAGTATTTGCATCGCTGCAAAGGCTAACGAGCTCTTTTTGTTAAGACAGGCAGCGTTGGTGGTGCTGCAGTCATTGACTTTTGTTGAGTATAAAAGACATTAAAATGTGCTTTAACTTATGTTATTGATACCATGAAAAGGAACTATTCAGGCGGAATATTCGAATGGGAGAGACTGTTTGGTACCAGAACAAGTGAAAATACCACAAGAAATTTGTCATTTTAAGTAACCGCTTTTTTTTATTATTATTATTATTATTATTATTGATTGATATCAAGGATTGCTTCAAAGCCATGGCCTCAGCTAATGCAGGTCTGTTGAAACCTGCTGTTGTGATCAAACCGTTCACTGTTTGAATTTGTTGTGATCAAACCGGTGTTGTGTTCACCGAAACGCTTTACTCACTTGGAGACGCACAGTCTGAAAACACTTTTAAAAATTGTTTGTTGTGTTTTAAATTGTTCTCGCCACGTGACCGGGGGCGGACCCTCCCGCCCCCGCGCGCCGCTCCCCCCGCCTGGCCCCTCCTCCAGCTCCCCCCGCGCATGCGCGCTGCTGCCGCGGAGCCGCGGCCGAGGTGTCTCAGTGCCGAGCGGCCGCCGCTTCACCGGGCGCCTTTGAGGCGGGCGGCGGGAGGCCGAGGTGAGCCGGGGCCCGTCCGGCCTGTCGCGGTGCCGCCGACGGCCCGTGGGCGGGAGGCGGCGGTTATTTACGCGGCGCTCGGCCTATTGCCTCTGCCGGCTCCACCCTGCGGCGGGGCGGGGAGGGCTCTACAGGGGTACGGGGCGGGCCGGGCCTGCCCCGCCCTCAGGCGGTGCTGGGTCCCTCGGGGAGGGGGTCCGGCCGGCCGGGACGGGCTGTGGGAGCCGGGGGAGCGCCGGGGGTGGGTCGCCTCAGGCGGAGGGAGCGGTGCCGCCGGGCTGGGATCACCGCGGGGGCGGGCCTGGGCCCGGGGTAGTGTTACGTGGTGTGTGCCCCTGCCTTTCCCTCACGGTGGTGCCCGGTGCCGGTAAAAGCTGCAGGTCTGTGTACAGCCTGCTCTGTGCTGCCTGCCTTCGTCCAGTTGAGACGGGCGAGGATACCGACACTCAATTTCATGTGCTCTCAGTCCCTTAGAGACACAGTCCTCTGAAATTCATGAACCAGCATGCTTGGCAGAAGACCTAAAAAAAGCCCTCAGGCAAAGGGCCAGGGAGCTGCAGTTGCAAAGCAGGTAAGGAAGGCGAAGGGCCAAGGAGATGTGGTTGCAAAGCAGGTAGGGAAACCTCCGACTGCTCTTCAGGTCTCGTTCAGACCTCTTGCTGCTGTTTTCCTGTTACAGTCTCCCATGCGTTAATAAAATATGGCAGGACCATGAAAAAATTTAAATTGTGTGGTGCCTGTTTTTCTGCTTTGTCCTTTAGCGCATTCTTCGTAAAGTAAATATGTGATATGCAGCAGTGGAGGTCTTGCAGGGAAGGCACAATGTCGTAATGCTGTAATCTTTGCATGAGGCCTCATGACTCATGTTTATAGTAGTTTCCTACGCCAGCCATACTGAGACTTAATAATAACTTCAGTAACTACATGGAGGATTTTCTTGCACCACTAAGAAAACAGAAATAAGAAGACCAGAATATCAAATAACACGTTCAGGGGCACATATGGGAAAAGATTAAGGTGCTACGCCAGAGCCAGTTAATTTTTAATTTCCCTGTGTATAGTAATTTTTTTCTTGCAACAGATAGACTGATAAGCCTGTGTCCCTCTCTTGTAGCTAAAAGTGAGCTTAGATGTGTCCATGCAGTGGGTTGTTTTCATACTCTTTACCTTTGGATCTAGTTTCAGAAGCCTTGAAGTCAGAAACATGATTTAGTCTTGGTTGGCAGGCGTAGGAAGTCAGGCAACAATGTCAAAATTAGAAATACAGCTGAGGCAAAATTCTGGGTACCATAATGGAAGAAAACCAGAGTACAGTTAGCGGTAAAGAATATGTTAGAACCAGAATGGAATTTCAGAAACCTTTGAAGGTAGAATAGAGGCAAGAAACAGAGGCGGAATGACTGATAAAAATACAAGGAAATATTAAAAGAGATTAGAATAGAATATTAAAATAGAGAAAATGGTTAAGGTGTTCTCTTTTGGTGATTTTTTTTAAAGAATAAATATTCTCATACTGGAGATAGAGTGGTTTAGTTAGAGATCAATAATGTCACCATTGCTCTAATATGAAAGTTTGCATTCCTCAGTTGGAGAGGTAGCGTGTAATTTAGTTCACTTAAATAAGGAAGAAGGTAAAAGGTGAAAATATCTTTCCCCCTTCCAAAAAAAGAAACCAAACTCTAAAAACATAAAGAGTAAATAAATTTTACGGATGTCTAATTCGATACAGTTAGTTATTCAGCCTGTCTTACAGCATGGTGGGTTGTTTCTTGAAACACACTAATGGCTTGTTCTGTTGCAGATTAATTCAGTTTAAACTGTTCTTGTGCTATGTGGTGTATCAACTGCAAGGCTTTTATAACCTCTTTTTTTGTTTTATTAAACATTTGTTTAATACTATTAATTTCATTGGGAGTGTGCCTTTACTGAAGAGATTGAGAGACTTAGAGCTAGAATAGCTGGATTCTGTTCTTGACTTCATTCATTACTACAGTTACTTCACTTCTTATGCTTGCAGTGTAGTAATGGACAGATCACATGTGCTCCTGATCCATTTTGCACATTTATAAAAGGTGTACGTATGTTCCATGGAACTTGAATGTTTAGATTGCCATTATAAACATTTCCTAATTAAATCTTGTCCTGACCTTTTTTTTTTTCCATTCTATCTAAGGCTGCAAGTGTATTAGTTTTGTTTTATAGAAGGGAGATGGATAAGGCAAGAGGGTGGCTAACCGATACGCCCAGCGCCTTACAGAATGTCATGGGCAGGATCAGGGCTAGTAAACAAGTAGCTGCAGGTGTTGAGTCCTGTTCCTTGTCCTCGGAATCAGTATTTCTCAGCTTCATATTCTCCTTTGGGATTATAAAAAGGTTGAAAGAGGGCCATAAAATATTTCAAGGCAGTAGCTGCCAGCACCTCAGTTCCTACAGGGTTAAAAAAAAGTTGTTAATACTGATTCACAGTAGTTGATAACCTGACAGGCAGCTTCAGCTTCTGGCAGCACTTCAGATCCTGGGAGGTAGGAGGAGATTGTTAACCCTTGTAATAATGACAACTGATTTTTATTCCTTTGCTTGAGAGAAGCTGAGCTGCTGCCTACTTGGCCATGTGAAGGCCAGCAGGGGCTTGTGGTTTGAAAAAGTCTGTGGAAAGCTACTCTACTTACCTCACAGGATGAATCTAACTCAGTTAATTCATGTTTATAAAAAAAAAAGCTTAGCATATTTTGAATAAAAAATGCTATTTCTGGGGCAGTTAGTACCTTAACCAGCGATATAAAAATCATGATAAAATGGCATCTTGGAAGAGTACGTTTTAGATTAAGACCTCAGAGATTTCTCTGATACTTATGTCCTTTGGCATGTTTTACAATTGAGTGATAACCCCCACTACTTTGTCAAGTTCTGATTACTGTTATTAATAATATTACCCGAGATGCTGATGCTCTGTTCCAGGCAGTTGTTTTTTTTCTCCAGTGTAGCGTAGGCATTGCTGGGTTTGTAATGGCTATGTTTTTCTGTGCGTGTGTGCACGCTTTCCATGTGTTTATCATTTACAAACTGAGGTAATGAAAGATAAGAGTGAGATCTCTGCAGTGTACGTATGTCAGACCTGTATTGTGTGGGTGATTATTGAATATTTTTTACCTTAGCTGTTGCAGGAACTGCCCTGAGTTTCCCTGATAATATCTGCCTCATGAGGCTCAGTGTAACAGACATCATTTTATTTTACCTTGTTGTGTCAAACTAATAGATAGACTTGATTTGAAGAAATCATTGATTGTGCAGAGTTTTAGTGGGAGTATTTGTGACTTACTAAGATTTATATACTTTACAGCAGTTAGGGGCTCCTGGAATGCCTGGTTTGGGAATAGAAGTGGTATGATAGTCAGCTTTAAAAATAACGAACAGAATCCAGAATGCATGAAAATGTTTAAATAATCCATGCAGTGTGATGTTTTTGAGTATCATCTCTGTTGCTAACTACAGTATTTCATTATTTAAAAAAAATATGTTTATTTTGCCTTGTCTGCAGCTGGGGCTGTTTGTAGATTTCAATCCTGAAGAGATGCTGCTGGGTGCAGAGGAAGGTGGGGATGATGGGGACCTAGAAGCAGAGCTTGCTGCTCTCACAGGAGCAAAGGTCAAAGAAGCAAAATCAAAACCAAAAGTGAAAAGTAAGTTAAAGTATCTGGTCTTTATTTACTGACAGCCTGAATAATTTACAAATCACTGATTTATCTAAAATGTTTTTTCATCACTGATAGAAGCTGAAATTCTATCTTTTCAGCTTCTAGAAAAGAAAAGCAACTACTCTTTTCTTTTACTTTGAGAGGTTTAAGTTGTTAGTCGACAAAAAGGATAAGTTTTTTGAGGGGTCTATGTTCTTGTAGACATAGGGAAAAGATATATGATGACTAGCCAATTCAATGACTAAATTAAGACATGCTTGTTTAGCATATGAAATCGTAAAAAGCTGTAGTAGGTACTAGAAGAATTAAAAATAGAAATTGTGTTTCTTCTGGAGGGTGGCTTATTTGTTCTTTGGTTGTTCTTCTGTTTGTTTTTTTTCCTAAAGACTGAATTTACTGAATGAGCATTATGTTTTTAGTTACTTAGAGTCTGTAACCAAAACTGAATACCCTTCTAAGAGAGAAATCCTGGAACTGATGAAATTACTGGGAGAATCCTGTAGCTTGTGTTATGCAGGAGGTTAGAGTGTGTCTTGGAACGGAACATTACTATTCTTAGTGTTTTAAGCATCTGTATAGTCTGGTGGTGTTCGCATGCAGCTATGCAGTGTTTTACAGGATTGCTGTAAATCAAGGCAGCTGCTGAGAGGGGCAGTCTCTGGTGAGCATGCTCTACCTCTAAGCTGGTACACGCATTTACGGAGTTGCAGGGTGAGCTGGTTCAGGAAACTGATCTATAAAAGTAAACCCATTGTTGGGCTAGGTTTTCAGCTGAACCAGTTCCTTGATCTGGTTCGCTGCCTGCCTGTTTGAACGCTGCTGTCGCTGCAAGGGAACAGTGGCAGCAAGTGGTTGAGGTGGGACAAGGAGCTTGCTAAAGGTGCGTGAGCAGATGCTGGAAAGAAGGGTTAGTGCAACGACAGCCTTATTTGCAGCGCTGCAGTAATTTGCCTGTGATATTTGAAGGGACTTCACACAGAGCAGCGGGGAAATGAAGAATTTTAAAATATGTAGAAAAAATGACTGTCTAAACAGTGTTATTGATGAGAGACAGATGAGGTATTTGTCTCTAAACCTAAATTCGAAATCATTTCCACTCTCCAGGTTTCAAGATTGTAGTAAACCCTTAAAGCTAATAAGCATAGTTGTGCTAATAAGCACAATAGCAGAACTTCTGCCTTTGGACATGGGTTACTCATGGTTAAAACATGCAGGGTAGTGTTTTGAGGATGAATCTGTGTGTCAGGATCTCTTCAATTGTTGTCACCTTTTCAAGCGCTGACTTCCTTCTTGCCCTGATCATGTCACTTCGTGTGTTTTTTCAGTCTCTTTATTCATAAGAGGGAAATGAAACTTCAGACAGTGCAAAATTAACATTTACTATGCCTTCTAAAGGGTATGTAGTATGGGTCATAAAACTGTTTTCCAAAATCATTTACAGCTGTTCTCTTTTCCTGGTAGAATTGGGAGTGTATAGATTAGAAGCTTGTGGAAGAGGAACAACTGGACAGCTGGCACTGGGGACTCCTGAGACCTGGTTACAGTGTAGCGATGGGGACATGGTGCATGATGGGGACAGGGTACAGGCTGTCACCTGGAAAGGAGGAGGGTATGGCGAGGGGGTCTGGAAGGGGACAGAAGAAGGGACACAGTACAATATGTGCTAGAGTTTGGTTCTTGGCTGAGCACCAGGTGCAATAATTCACTCCTGGATTTACATCATAGAGCTGTGTTTGGGGGACGGAATAGCGAACTCTCCCTCTAACTTGAAGATGCAGGCGGCAAAAGCTGTACTGTTGCAACATCTTAAGTACAGTGATCTCTGCTATCTGTGACTGATAAATGCTAGTTGGTCAGCCACTCGGATGTTTGAAATGTAGCCTCAACTTGCCATACTGGATTAGAGCTGAACCAACCATCCGAGGAGGCTCGGTTGGCTTTTTTGCCTCTAGTGAGGCTTCATGTGAGGAACACTCTGACCCTTGAACTACAGCCAGTTGCCTTTGGATATGGCCCACTGTCCTACTTGCAGAGTTTTGCTAAGGGTCAAATATATGAGTAACATGTATGATATAGGTATTGAAGTACTGATATGGTGAATTAGATTATTTGTACAGAAACAGCTTTGTACCTGTGTTAATTTTCAGCTGATTCAGCAAATGCAGGAGAAGGATGTGATCCATTTTAGATCCATTTAAATTGACTGTAAAAATCTGTCACGAAGATCTATGTTTTATGCAACATTTACTGACACTGGTGAGTCACAGTCATATGTCTGCATAGGGAAGTATCGGAGACATTTAGGTGGACAGCTGGGATTTGTGTGCAAATAGCTCCACCTTTGAGAGTGCATGGAGGAAGTTGATAGTTAAGGGAGGCGTGGTTGGCACAGTATGAAGTAGAGATGAGAACTTGTCGAGGAGGAATTAAGTTGAGCTTTAAGGGTGAAAACCAGAAGCTTGAAGAGAAATTGCAAGACGAAGTAGCCAAGAAAGATTTGGAAAAGGGAAAATCTCATGGGCATGAGACAGCAATGCAAAAAATGCAGAGGTGTTGTTAGAGAGGCAAAAGAAACAGCACTTTTTTTGATTTGCTTAGCAGATCTCTGTGCCAGTGTTCTGCTGCTGCTCTTGGGATCAGGACAAGTACGATGCCTTGATTTGCACCATTCTCTTTGTGTATGCCAAGTGTGACTATGCAGTAGTGTTTGATGTATAAAACAAGTAACTTCTCAAGGCAGAAAGGTTTTCTTGTCTTCCTTTCTTGGTGTCTTCAAACATTTGGATAGTTTGCTGCGCCTCCTTTCTTGTCATGTTAACAACCAGTAGTTTGGCTCATGGCTTGTGTTGCTCAGTGTGTCTCTGGCATTGATGTTAATGCGCATCATCAGTTTCAACGGATAAATATATATTCAGATTAACAAGAGATGGAGAGAGAGACAGACATTCTTGTGCTTAAGATTGTAGGTTGAGAAAATGGATTAGCTGTCTTAGTCTCAAGTGTAGACCGTATCCAAAACTCCAGTGATTTAATTGTAGTTTTATTGGGAATTATTTGAGCTCAGCACTGTTTATGGTAACTGCCTTGAACTGTGTTCCAATTTCTGGTTGTATGTGCTGTTGTAATACACCCAAGAACGTATTTTTTGGCTTTGAAAGAAAATGTGGACAGAAGTTTTACTGGCAGGTGCGCTGGGATGTTTAATGCAAGTGTTTGCATCTCATGCATTTAACTGTTTGCTAACTTGGACATATCCATACATGCAGATCTTTGGGAACTACAGTACTTTTAACTCAAATTAGTTCAACATAAGGGAGAGAAGAAAAGGGATAGAACTGGGAAAAAGAAGTAGTTTCATGGCACTTAAGAGATGGATGAATGTGGACCACTCTGTTCCACATGGAGTCAGAATTTATTCTGTCAGTCAGGGGCTACACCAGGAGTGAATTACATTTTGTTAGGGTAAACTGACATGAGACGAAGGAAACAGAACAGAAAGGCCTGACAAGGGTGCAGATTCCAGGCCTGTTAATATGGACAATCATGTCATAAATATCTAGCAACAGCTTAAAACTAGTTCAGATGTTTATTCCTACTGGGGACAGAGACTGCTCCAGTAATTTTCTCTCATGGATAGAAACTTCTAATCAGATTTATTCATCAACAGTTTATATTCATTTGCTCTTGTGCCACCATTGATTTTTGTCTTAACTGAGGAGTACAGTTTTGACGTAACATCCAAGAATAACAGTACTCTCCAGTTTTTCTT
Organism: Rissa tridactyla; assembly: GCF_028500815.1. Taxonomy (NCBI): domain Eukaryota; kingdom Metazoa; phylum Chordata; class Aves; order Charadriiformes; family Laridae; genus Rissa; species Rissa tridactyla. The sequence goes on along the minus strand of NC_071473.1, from coordinate 48,830,324 downwards.
TGGAAAATTGAAGTCTTCCATAATGACAAAGTTCTGTTACTAGTTATTTTTGTAAATAATATCATACAGTACTATCATACTTATCTTAAATCAGCGTAGGAGCTTGAGGTGACTTCTAGTAATTTTTCCCTGAAGCAGTTGTTTCATCCAGTCCTACTTGTCTTTCTTACAGTCTTAAATGTCATTACTGTGCAAACCTACCACAGTATCTTTCTTTTTTGTGGACATGCTTTCTGAGCACTGTTGCGTCCCACTATACCTGCTGGTCTATCATGGTGCTTATGGTTTTGCTGTTCAGGATCCTTGTATTAGTAAACAGACATTATTTCTCTCCAAGATGTAATTTCTGAGCTGGGTTATTGGATGCAGTCATTTTACTTGTCTTATTGCCTGCCTTGACTGTCACTCTCAGAAACACTGATGTTCACTTCCCCAGTCTTTGCCATTTATCCATGAATATAATCTCATTTACCTACGACACTATCTGATAAAGAGGATGCAAGAGGAGAAGTCACTGCTGTCTTTCAGCTGGGAGCAACTCCTTTAGAATTTATATCCAGTGACTGCATAACTGTTACTTAGGTTTTATGGCTCCTTGTGGTTTCCTTTTACAGCTCCTCTGCCCATGGATCATATTGAAAAGATGGCTGCAGAGTGTATGAAGGACCTGAATGAAGATGACGAGGAAGAAGCAGATGATGAAGACTTGGAGAAGGATACAGACCTGTTGGTATGCATAACTTTGTTAGAAAAATGTTTTAGTATGTCTTTGTTGGTTTTGTTTTTTCTAATACAGAACTGCATTTAGCAAAAACGTCTGTTAACTTTGTGGTGAGAAGCTAAAATATTGCAAAAACTTTCCATTAGATATAAGGCTTTGCAGAAGCCAACCACCTGCACACCAGAGTAAGAGAATTTTCTAACTAACATTCATATGTGTGAGAATCTTAGAGAAGTGGGGGGAACAGCAGGAATCCCATTCCATGTCAGCTGGTGAAACACAATCAGGGAGGTTCTCCTTAAAGTGATGTCTTGTCACCCTTTTGCTACTGCTTCGAATAGTGCTTGGCCTGAGAGAATAACTTCCAACAAATTCATTGTCATTTCAGTGAGTGATCTATAGGGAAGGAGTGTTAAGCAGTGCTTTTCCCTGCCACTGTTTATAGATGCTTTTTGGAAATTTCAAATTTGGGTTTGAATGACCTTCGTAAAATTAATTCTCTGAACTTCTCCAGCTTCAGATCTTTAACCACAAACTTATGTGGTGATCCTGGAGCTGCAGTGTGGCTTTTGAGTGGTATCTGGCTTTCTGTTGTGAATAAAAGTGGAACCAGTTTCATTTAAAAATAAAAATAAAACAAAATACTGGAGTATAAGACGTTTAGACTTTCTGTTTGGGTTCAAGGTCCATCCAGAGGTTTTGGAGCTTGAGACTTGATTTTATTTTGTCTTTTGAGGAAATAGAAAATTTTGAGAAAAAGCCTTTTGTTGACTTTTACTTTAGGCAGAATTGCAAGAAGTTCTGGGGGTGGAAGGTGAGACAGGAAGCTGTGAGGATGAAACAATAGCAATGGAGCCATCCACAGCCGAACCAGAAAATGAGCAACCTGAACTGCAACCACAGGTAGGAAAGAGCTTTATGTTCCTGACAGTTTTGCTGAATCACTGTTGTCATGCAGCTTATATGGGGATCACAAACAAGGATCTAGAGAGGTCTTCTTGCCCTCCGTGGAAGGAAAAACTATACTGTTGCTGTCTCCTCTGTGGAAACCAATGCTGTATTGTTATAGGTGATATTTTTTTTTTCCTTTGTTCAGAGGATAATTTCTAATGTTAGCATAGAATTGAGGAGGTAAACAGTTGGAATCAAGCATATCTTGTCTCTCATTATGCATATTGAGCATGTAGGCTGCAGTTCAGGCTTCCAGAGTTCGTATCTTCTCCCTCAGAGTATTGAGTGGTGTGCTGAAATTGTGAGACTTGTTACAACTCAGCATCTTTTACACTTTGTGGAATTTTTCTCAGTAGCATTAACTTTCTCAGCTTAATTTGTCAATCCTCATGCAGTAAAATGCTTTATTCAGTTACTGCCATGTTTCTGTTGTGTGCTACAGATTCCAGTGCACTAGTGCATTGGGCCCATTAATAAATGGATTTGAGAGTCTTTCTGTAGAGATAACAGCAATAATTACATCAGTAGCCATCTGAAAGATCTTGCAGCTGTGGAGTGTTTGGAAGTAGCTACTCATAACTTTGCTTAGGCTGCTTTTGTTGTTGAACTAATTCCAGGCTGTAGGAGGAAGAAAAGGAGCTCTTGTAGTAAAACCGTGTTGAAGAAGCCCAGAAGGGAGTAAACTAGCATGTTTTAAAAATAAGAAAGGAAAAAAGTCAAGATTGTGCCAAAATACCCCTTCACGCCCTCTGTTGTGTGGTGTTTGAGAGACTTTACTGTTCTCTTCACCTACTCCCTAACCACATGGCTCCAGTTACCCTGTGACTGTGAGTTTTCTAAATGTCTCCACCCATTCTTCTCTATTACGCCTTTGAGAGAAAATCCAGAGGTGGATCCAGGGACCGTTAGCCTAGTACAAGTGCTCCTCTGTTTCAGCGACTGTTTCGTCTTTGCGCTCTTGATTAACAGGAGCGTGTGTGAAGAGGAGTATTTGTTTTTCAGTGCTGTGGGAAAAGTTGTATAGTTGGATGAAATAAGTTTTCTTGATTTGTTTTATTATTTTTTCTGAGACCACCTCACTTCCTGCTGTTACCAGTGAGCTGCAACAGACAATAGAGAAGAGAATTGCTGACTATAGGATAGCGATTTCTAACGCAAAGGAGTCAGGTGAGAGTGCCAAAATACGCCGATACGAAAGAGGCCTTAAGGTAAGTTGAGTTCATCAGATATGTGAATGAGGGGGAGGCAAAGTCAGTTCTCCAAAGCATAGCTCAGAGTCTTTCCAGATGTGTGAATTTGTTGAAAGGGGAGAGAAATTCTAATATGCTGCCTTGAGTTACTTTAAAAACATTTCTTGTTACTTACTACCAGTCTGATGTAGCAAATACACACCGAAAGTGTAACTTCAAATGCCTTTTTGTGCATCAGCTTTGTTTCTGTCGAATGTGGCTAGTGGTAGTTGGAGGCAGGGTTTGTGGTAAATGCTGGTGTTAAACCCACCTGTCTAACTCTGAATTTGGCTTGTGGTGACTGTTCAGTGTTACCTTAAAGCAAATTTTAGGACCTTTCCTAGCATGTAAACCTGCCAGTTCATCACAGATGTCATCCTTCAGATACTAACCTTCCACTCAGTTCTGTGAGACAAAGGAAGGTGATACCTTTCCCTGAATGTGTTGGCTGTGCTTGGAAATGAATAGAACAGGGTTTTCCATTAAGGCAATTAAAAATTGCAGCAGGGAGTGGTTTCTTCAGCTTTGCATCTTTTCAGCCAGGTGGCGTGCTTGTAGTTAGTTCGTGGTGCTGGGTGATTACCGCTGTGCAGAGTGCCTTTATTTCCCTGTTTGCTTTCGTCTGGCCTCCTGCATCAACTCAGACAGCAGGCAGCTCTGTCTTGTTGAGCAAAGCTTTATAGCTCAGCACTGTCCACTGAGGGAAGAATGTCATGTCTCACTCGCTACCCGGTGTCTTAGGGTACAAAGGGGACAACTGAGACCAAACCCAGGGGAGGAGACGCACAAGAAAGATGTCTGCGTGTGTCCACTGCCTGCTAGCTCTGAAAGGAATGTACATGAAATCACTTGACCTTTCAGAGAGCAAGAGGCATAGGCAAACCAGCTTATTTCATTCCGTAACAAAGCTTAGTGCACTGTTTGCCACTTCCTTTATTTTTCAAAGGAGGGAGTTTCCTTGTGCCTAAGCAGCGTAGCTAAGGATAATAGACTAGATCTCACTTCACAGCTCACAGTTCCTTAATTAACAAAATGACATGCCAACAAATGGTGTACAGTTATCTCTTGTATGTAGTTCTTGGAACTGTGAACTTTAATCTCAGCGTTTAATTCCATTTCCAGTCAGACTGTCATCCCACACGTGGAGAAGAGAGAGCTGTGTGTGGGTTGCTGTACTGGTCTGAACCCCAATCTCACATGCAGTCAATCCAAAGTATCTCTACCACTGTCGCTTAATAGGTCAAACGATGTCATGGCTAACCAAAAATAGTAGTGATTCCAACAGTGATGAGATTTTGTTGTTGTCTTTCTGTGCTTGCATTTCAGTTTATGTGGAAGATGAAAGAAGTAGAACTTTTGGTTTGGCTTAAAGTATATGGTGGTCTTTTGTCTGAGCCTTAAATTAAAAATAAATACCAAGGAAGGTAATATTTGTGGTGGAGGAAGGGTTTTAAAAAAAAAACAAAAAAAAGAGCAGCAGCTAACCCATGTTACAGATGGTAAGAGCTTCTTGCCGTAGATCACCAGCTGAAGCTCCATTTCCTTTGTTAGTTTTTAATGTCTTTTCTTATTGCATTAAATAGGTATGCAGACTCCTTCCTTCCCTGAATCCAGTGACAGGCAGTGACATTTTAGAGTTGTGTATTTTATTTCGTTTTAAAGACATAAAATGTGTCTACAGTTGGTATAAATGCCTTCCTTGGTGTCGCTTTTTGTGACAAAGCCAAGTGGACCACATCAGCTATCCAGTAATTCCAGGTGTTGAGGTACTTGCAATCACATAGTTTGGGTACAAGTCCTTTGCATTGTGTTGCTCTGATAATCGGACACCTTTCACTGGTGCTGAAGTTGGCCTTGCAGAAAAATAGGGAGCTAAGGGGCAGCAATCTGTAATGGTGTGCATAATAGATCACATCACAAATAAGGAAATGAATTTGTGTTTTAATGATTTTATGCTAGTAATATGTTTGATGAAAATGCCTATCGACTTTGCTGTTCTATCTCTGCCAGACGCTGGAAACCATGCTGGCTGCAGTGAAGAAAGGCAAAAAAATCAATGAGGAAGAAATGCCACCTCCTGTTGCAACAGGAAAGAGTTCTTCTCACTTATCTCAAGCCACGGGAGTGGAGCTAGAGAATTCAGGAGATTCAGTCGGTGTCCTACCGGAGAATAAAGCTGAGTCTGCTGCAGATGATGAGCAGAAAACCTCACATGAGGCAGCACAGCATCTGGAATCTGAGTCTCTGCAGGGTCACGCTGCTTCTAGTCCTATCGTGGAAACAGGTACCATGATCTGAGAAGATACGCAGTTGCAACACTATTTTAATGCTACATCTTTCTTGACATTTGTATTGTGTAGCAAAGCACTGCTTATGTTGGAACTTCCCTGCTGAATATTTCAGATGGAATTGTCAGTGGGATGCGAATTTCTGGCAGTGGAATCAGTTATTGTTATAGAGCTCTTATATGCACGGTATCACTGTCTTTCACTTAACTTTTCCTGTGCCTCAGTTGCTATATTATTTTTTTTCTTTATAATTGGGAAAAGTGGCATTGTTATGTCTGGTAGGACTTCTGGACTTTTGTAAGATGACTGTGTGATTGAAAGCAAAAGAGGACTAATGCAGGTTTGAGTAGATGGACATAGAAAGGGATGCACAACACTTGCATACTCTGTGCAGTGTCTCAACGTTGGTTCATTCTCACAGATCTCCAGAACAGCAGAACACGAGCAATACTTCTTATGAGGCAGAAGGAGTATAAATTAGCAGCTCTAAAAGCCAAGCAGCAAGGGGACCTGGAGAAAGCAAAGGAATACATGAAGGCAGGCAAGGTATGCACGCAAGAGATCCTGAATGCTAAACATACCCTATGCTGCATGCAAATTCACTGAGCGTCTAATATTCATTGTGGCAGCTAGTAAATCTCGGACATACTAGAATAAATATTCTGCTTTGTTTTTTCTGCATTAGAAATTTAATGTGGTCTTGGAAGCTTTGGATAGTGGGCAGCCAATAGACCTCCAGAACATGCCTCCATCTCCTCAGGGTAAGGCTCGTCTTACAAAAGACATTTTAGAAGTCTCTCTGTGCTGTAATGGAATGAATTCTGAATTTGATTGCAAAGAATTGAAGATCACTTAGGTCTGAGGCTTACTGCATACTCAAATTCTAATCAAGACCAATGAAGAAAAATGAGGTATTTTTTATATTGAAGTTACTCTGTGAATTACAAGTTCAAGTAGGTATCAATGTCTAATATTCCTATTTTTATAACTTTAGATAATAGCAACCAGTATTTGAAGTGGAAGGGAAGGAAGGGTAACGGCACATTCTTAAAGTTTACTGTAATATTTGACAGTGTTACATGTTTCAACTAAAGTTCATGCTTCAGATTAAGAGATCAACAAACAGATTGCAGTGCATTAAAGTTGAAATCTTAAAGCAAACTACCAATATTAAAGATGCTTTGATCATTGTAAGAGAGTTTCTAAAGAATAAATCTAGTATCATCACCACCAATTAATATTTGGTCTGTGCAACTCAGTGTTTTAAACAACTTCAGCAGATTATTTTAAGAAATTAAATGACAGATTATTTTATTTCAATAAATCATGAGATTTGTGACTCCTTAAGTTATAAACTGATCACCAAATGGCACTAGAGAGAAACTCCACCCATCATATAATGTTGCCTTAAAAAGCGCAAGATTTTTGCAGCAGATATTTTTGTAGTTTTCCGAAATAACCACTGTTATGCAGTGCCAGAAAGTTGGGTGTCTTGAATATACGGTATTACTTGCTTCACTTTTTCAGCACATCTTTTGTTACTAGGATATTTTAGCCAATTAGCAATCTTGTTCACTCTTTCCATCTGCCAAGATACCAAGTTATATTTTGGGGAGAAAATTCTTAGAATACTTGAACTGGGTTTACTTTTTTCCCCCCCCTCTTTTCCCTCAAGCAGCACTAACTTAAATTAAATCAGCATTTGAGATTTTCTGTTATAAAGCATTTTTGCTGAATAATGGGAACCTTAGACTTACCTAGCCATGCAGATGTTGTTTTGAAGCCAAAAAGCTTTCAGGAAGATGATGGGATCAAATTGATGGTTTTCTGAGTAACATGGTTTGGCTTGCTGTTTATGGAACACTGTGAAACTTCCTGCTTTCCTTGCTTTGCAGATCTTGAAAGCCTAGGAAACGTACAAGATGCATCCAAGCAAAAGGTACCAGCTCCAGTGGGAAGTTCCCAGGGTCTTACAACGCTTGAAGCTTCAGGTAGGATTTTTGTGTTTCTGTAGCAAGCCATAAAAATAGCAGGGCTGGAAGGCACTTTCAGCTCTGCCCTTGTCCCACTGAACTGCAACAGGATTGAGTAAACCCAGCTAATACTCCTGAACGTTGTTGCTGATGCCATCTGTACTTTTTTTTCTGGATTGATAATGGAAGAAGTTAATAAACTTTCTTTAGAAGAATTGTATTCATAATATGACTTTACAATGATATTTTTGTCTCTGCAGAAGGTAAGGAAGCGGGGGGGAAAAGGCAGCTCATACATTTTGAAATCTGAATCACGTGGCATTTCATTGTCTGTCTTACTTCAAGCTTCCCTGCAGCAGCCAAAAACGGTGCTGGAAGCGTTGCAGCAAAGGCTTGAGAAGTACAAGTCAGCAGCAGCACAGGCTAAAGCAAGTGGGGATGATCGGAAAGGCAGGATGCATGAGAGGATAGCCAAGGTAAGACGAAAGTGTAGCAAGCCATTTGAATTAGTTCTCTTGCTGAAGACTTTTTCAAGGCTGAAATAATTTGTGTGTTGTCCTTCTACTTGAAAAGACCTCCAGCACGGAAGCTGTAAAACATTCGGAGGAAGGAGAAATAGAGCCAATGCACATATTATAGCAAAATACTGTGTATTCTGCAACATTTGTGCTGGTTAAATACAGATGATTACTAATTTACAGTCTATTTGATTTTATGTCTTACCGAGTGCCTTTGATTACAGCAATACCAGGATGCCATAAGAGCCCATAAAGCAGGGAGAAAAGTGAATTTTTCTGAGCTTCCTGTTCCTCCTGGTAAGTGTGAATATAAAATGTCCTGATAGCGATTTTTGTATATCTACTGGGCCCTGAAGGAGGCATGCAGACACCGCCTCCTGATCCTGTGGAGCAGCTCCTCCTTTTTCTCAGTGAGTAGGATGGCCTTGCTGTTTGACGGTATTGTGAAACTGGGTGTTAGTATCCTCCCAAATTTTCACGCTGGTGAATATTCCTGACTACTGACTGCCTGTTTGACAGCATTGGAAGCTGAAAGTGGCCCTATTTGAAAAGTTAAACAACTTAACCATGGGAAGGTGCTGAAAATGTCACCTGTCTGTCCTCTGCGCCAGCCCTCCTAGAGGAAAGATTAAACTTGGGATATATTTGCTTCTTAGTTTACTGGAAGGAGATTTTTGAAACTGAAAAAATGTGTGACATTTCCCATTCTGTTTATTCCCAGCAGGAGCCTCAGAACTCTATGTTTAATTTAAATATTTTCTTGCAACTCCTGGCAAGTCAGATCAGTACTGCAGCTCTTGTGGCTAGTAAAAGTAGTCTGTGGAGATCAAGCAAAACATGCCTGTGGTCACACTGAGACAGTGACAGAGGCAGAAACTGAACCTGGTTCTGGACACACTGTGTGTCCTTTTTGTCTTGTTCAGAATGTGTGGTGCTGTGTTTGTAAAAGTTTGGGCAAGGTCACCTATGAATGCCCCACCTCTGGTTTGCGTGATGCTGTTTCCCCCCTAGGAAGCATCATTCCTTCTATCTTGTGCCTGATGTGTTCTTCTGAAAAG